>NC_044035.1:89316161-89617418 GCF_901765095.1 Microcaecilia unicolor
TTGGAAAAATGTTTTGTGATTTGGGGGAGTAAGGGGAGGTGATCCTCATGTCCCTCCAGTGGTCATCTGGTCATTTGGGGCACCTCTTGTGTGGAGTAGAGGAGTAGCCTAGTGGTTAGTGCAGCAGACTTTGATCTTGGAGAAGTGTGTTCAATTCTCACTACAGCTATTTGTTATAAAAACAGGTCTAGTTCAAAACATCTAAGTTTTAGTCTTGGATGTCTTTGTTTTGTTCCATTATCGCTGAAAGACATCCATATCATAGGAACGCCCAAGTCCCACCTTGAACATGCCCCCTTGAGATTTGGACGTCCTTCTGACAGACTGCAGTTGGAGACGTCCAAAATTGGGGTTTGATTATACCGATTTGGACATCCCTGGGAGATGGACATCCATGTTCCGATTCATGTCAAATGATGGACGTCCATCTCTTTCAAAAATGAGACTGAAAGTGTTCTTAATCAACTCAATGGTTCTTGTTCTAAGTGGTCTCCACTATGCTTATCCTGGTGGGGTAGATTAGATAGTATTAAAATGATCTTGCCCCCCAAGGTTTTATATCTCCTGTCCATGTTACCTTATATTTTCCCAGACAAGAGAAAGTAGAGGCTGGCCAAAAGACAATCTAGCACAGGAGATGTTGTTTAATAATACTTTATTCACAGCACCAGTAGAAGGACCCGACATGGTCTGTGTTTCGACGGGACAACCCGTCTGCCTCAGGGGTCACAATCAAATGCTAATAATGAAAAAATACATGTGTATGTTATACAAAAAAATTGCAAAACAACATATGTGAAACTTAACATAAAAGACTAATTTAAAAAACCTAGACTACAAAACTAGCTAAAAAACAAAGATTAAAAAAAACATAGTTGAACATTTACAGTGGGGGTCATCAGTCATACATAATAAATACACTACCAACACTGGTGGTAATCTTTGTTTTTTTAGCTAGTTTTGTAAGTCTAATTTTTTAATTAGTTTTTTATGTTGAGTTTCACATGTATTATTTTGCAAATTTTTTTGTATAACATACACATGCATTTTATTGTTATTAGCATTTGATTGTGACCCCTGAGGCAAGAGGTTTGTCCCGCCAAAACACAGATCATGTCGGGTCCTTCTACTGGTGCTGTGAATAAAGTGTTATTAAGCAACATCTCTTGTGGTGGATCATCTTTTGGCCAGTCTCTACGTTCTTCTGTCTGTGCTACTTTCCCATAGAGGCTCTTCCTGTTTGCTATGCCTACCTTACATTTCCTACATAATTTCTTTCAAAGGGCCCTGTTTACTAAGGTATGTTAGCATTTTTAACGCGCCTACAATTAGCACATGTGCTAACCGTGTATGCGCATATAGGGATATTATAGGACCCTACATGGTTAACACACGTACAAGGCTACTGCGCCTATAATGTGACTTAGTAAACAGGGCCCAAAATGTTAATAAAATTCCCTCCTGTTTTTTTGTGGAACAAGTAACCCCCAAGAATTGCTCTTTCAAAATTAAAATATACAAAGCAAATTTACTAATTTTTAAAATTATAACTACACATTTCCCTCTAGGGCAGCTGCTTGGTGGATTGCAGATCATCCTCAACTACCTCTACATACATGACTCCCACTAGAATATGAAATGACTGGTATACTCTCTGCTTCTAAAAGATTGGGCTCTATTGCTTCATTCCAATATGAGGATGAATATGATATTTTTATAGTGCATTATACTCTTTAGCACAAGTTGATGGAGCTTTAAAATGTCCAGTTCATTTTACCCTTGGCACTCCTATTTGGAACAATCCAGGTTTTTGTGTGAATCACAAACCTATTTATTGGTCTAAGTGGATTAAAGTGGACATTTATGTGTTAAGAAATGTGATTTTCCATAAATCTTTGGTTTCATTTTCCCAGCTTTAAGTTTCATCTACAGAAATAACAATTTTTCCAGTACTTAAAACTTAGATTGTGTATTCTTTCCAGTAATATTGATCTTGCTTCTCCACATGATACCCAAGATACCCTGAAAGTGCTGTCTGAAGTATTATAACTAGGTAAAATGGTTTCAAGACTCTATAATTTGATGGTTCCCTCTGAACCTCAGCTACTAATAACGTCTCAATCCTCTTGGTATTCTGGCACTAATCTTACAATTACAGACAAGCAGTGGTCAACTTTCTGGTCTCTAACCAATAGGCCACTTGCCTCAGCTGCCTCTCTACTATCCCTTTATTTTGTTATACATCGTGGTTTACGGACACCTTTACGTCAAGATAGGGTCAACCCTACATTGTCTAATAGATGCTGGTCATGCCAGCATGATTTTGGAACATTAGACCACATATTATTTTCCTGTCCTAAGCTTAAAACATATTGGTGTGAAGTATGATCCAGAATATCTTCCCTTTTCCCAATTTAAGTTCCAATCTCCTATAGCATTGTCATTTTTTGTTCCCTTGGACTCCCTCATTCCCTGTACACTGAACAAGCCAAGTTCATGGGTATCCTCCTAACTCTTGCCCTGTGTTCTATTATTGTGGTGTGGAAAGATAACAGCAAAGTAAAATTATGTTTTTTGATGGAACTCTGTATGTACTATTTACAAATCTGAACCTGTTCTGGCATCTAGAAATAATTGTATATCAAGACATTAAAAAGTGTGGGAACCTGTGGTTCTTTTATGTTCTAAAGATTAATAATCTTTTATTTGCTGCTTAATATATTTTGTATATTATATGTATATTCCTGTATACCTAATACTGTATGGATGATTTTTTTTTACTCTATATTTTATTTATTTTGTTTACAGCACTGCCTGTATATATTATGTTTAACATATTCAGCTGATGTTATGCTTTAAGTTTGTTGCCTATTTATATTTTTTCTACTCTTCTCAATAAAAAATATTTGAACACACACACACACACACAAAACAGTGATTTTACAAAGCCATGGTAGGGCTACTGTGGCAATAGCATATGGGAAATCGGCCCTTCTGCCATGCTACCACAGAAGCCCGACAGTAGTTCTGATGTGTGCCATATGTCTTTCTGGCACTACAGAAAAAATACACCTAGGAAAATTCTATAAACTATACCTAAAGTTAGGCATTGTTTAAAGAATATGCCTAGAACCCGTCCATGCAACAAAATTTAGTCACAGGTAGCTACGCCAAGTAAAACTTGGTGTAAATGCGGATGACTAAGGGGCCCTTTTACTAAGCTGCGTGAGCATCTTCAAGCTCCCAATATGCGCCCAAATGGAGCTACCGCATGGCTCTTGTGGTAATTTCATTTTTGGCGCATGTCCATTACACGCACCCCTAAAAATATTTGTTATTTTCTGGCGTGCGTCAGCTATGCATGCCAAGTGGCATTTGGCACGCGTAGGTCATTACTGCCCAGTTACTTTGTGAGACTTTACCTGTAGGTCAATGGCTGGCGGTAAGGTCTCAGACTCAAAATGGACGCGCAGCAATTTTGATTTTGCCGCATGTCCATTTTTTGCAAAAATTTTTAAAAAAGGCTTTTTTACAGGCGCACTGAAAATGGATTGGCACGCACCTAGAACCAATGCCTACACTGCTGCAAGACATTTTTTAGCACACCTTAGTAAAAGGACCCCTAAGTTAGGCACAGAGTGGGTGTATTCTATATCAGCACAAATAGATTTTAGAAATGCCCACAACTCACCCATTGAATGCCAATGGTCATACCCCCTTTTTGTTTCTGCGTCTTAGAATTTATGTACAGAATGTTACAGAATATGCTTAGCAAGTTCTGCGCATAAATTCTATTTAATGGCAATTAGTGTCAATAATTGCCTGTAAAGTGGCAATTATCGGTGCTGATTGGCTTGTTAAGATAATTCAGTTGCATGCACAAATCAGAATATGACCTGAATTGCATGAGCAACACCAGTTGCACTATATAGAAATCTGGGGGGGGGGGGGGGGGTTGAGAACTAACACACATACCAATGCCCTTGCTTTCCAGATGTGTTCATAGGATATTTCTTCTTTAATATTCCATATCTCACTAATTTGAACACAAATCTGCAGACATAATACTTGCAGATTTTGACAATAGAATAATGTGGGATAAAATGCCCTCAGAGGACTTACAGGATATGTTATCAAGAAGTTTGGCTACTTTATCTGGTGTCCACAGGAATTTGTTATCAACAATAAAGGAGAACAGTGTAATGGCTGCTGACAGAGAGGATCTAATAGCTTTAAACCAAACGTGATGCCATTCACTTCCATTAAAGTGGACTTTAAAGTCATGTTCCCATACTTTTTTCACTGCTAGCAAGAGGATGCTCAATGACATCTTTTATAAGCTAACAACAATTAGAGGCCATCTGATGAGAAGAAAGGAACAATTTACATCTTGAGGTCTTCATGTAGGGAGTTAGCTTAAATCTATAGTTTTGTTTATAAAAATGTTTATTAGACTGACATTTGACATGAACAAAGTGGTTTACAGTATAACCAAAATAAAACAGAAGACTACATACTGTCTATTTTTACCCCACGCTTTCCCACTCATGGCAGGCTCAATGTGGCTTACATGGGGCAATGGAGGATTAAGTGACTTGCCCAGAGTCACAAGGAGCTGCCTGTGCTTGAAGTGGGAATTGAACTCAGTTCCTCAGGACCAAAGTCCACCACCCTAACCACTAGGCCACTCCTCCACAGTTTGATTAGTGTAAGCGATGAAAACAGAAGAAAAATGGTTTGTAGTTAAGAATGATGTTGCTATCTGTTGTCCTTCAGAGGCTCAGTGCCAATCAATCCATCATATACTTGTTCAAAAGAAAAGATCTTAAGTCTTGATTAAAGTTTCCCATGAGATGATTCTGTAGTAAGGGGCCCTTTTACTAAACCACAGTAAAATTTGCAATTACTGCAACTTAACACGGGATTTTCCTGCCCGATAGCCATAGGCGGTCGGTGGCCCAACTGTTTGGGGAGGCTAAAGGGGGCGGGGTTAGGGGTGGGGCCAGGGGTGGGGCTTAAATCCATAATTGTCTGATCACACACAGAAAAAAATAAATAAAAGTCACAATTAATATCTTTTATTAAATTTAGATATTAGCTATGTATCATATGTCAAAGAATAAAGTGGTTGCTCAAAGCATATACTAAGCACAATTGCTCAACTGCAAAACACTATGCACAACTTTGTGCAAAAACACACTCTGAACCTTACTGTACCATAAATATTACACTGGGCAGAACCTAATACACCAATACACCACCCATATGGAAAATGCAGACCGTCAACAATATGAAACAAGGGATCATAATATCACAATTCTCATGTAGAGCCACAAAACATCCTAATTCATGTTTAATGTGGGATAAAATGTCATAAATAAGTAAATAAATTTTTAATGTTGAACACCTAATTCTCAAAGTGGACATATTCCAAACAGTATAATGAAAATAAAATGATCTTTTCTACCTTTGTTGTCTGGTGACTTTGTTTTTCTGATTGTGCTGGCCCAGTATCTGATTCTGCTGCTATCTGTCCTCTTAACTCCATTTCCAGAGCTTCCTTTCCATTTATTTGTTTACTTTCCGCCTTTCTTCTTCATTTCTTGTCCTACATCCGTAAGTAAAAGCTGGGTCCTCCGCAAACTTGACTGTCCAGTGGATCCAGCTTTTGCCTATTTTCTTCATCCATGTGCAGTTTTTCTACTCTCTTCCTTTTCCGTCATCTCATCTCCTTCCTCACTCCTCCCTCCCCCTCCATGTCCAGCAACCCTCCTCTCCCCTCCATCCACCCATGTCCAGCAACTCTCCTCTCCCCTGCCCTCTCCTCTCCCCTTCATCCACCATGTGCAGCAACCCTCCTCTCCCCTCCCCTCCATCCACCCATGTCCAGCAACCCTCCTCTCCCCTGTCCTCTCCTCTCTCCTTCATCTACCATGTGCAGCAACCCTCCTCTCCCCTCTATCTACCCATGTCCAGCAACCCGCCTCTCCCCTTCCCTCCATCCACCCATGTCCAGCAACCCTCCTCTCCCCTGCCCTCTCCTCTCCCCTTCATCCACCATGTGCAGCAACCCTCCTCTCCCCTCCCCTCCATCCACCCATGTCCGCAACCCTCCTCTCCCCTGCCCTCTCCTCTCCCCTTCTTCCACCATGTGCAGCAACCCTCCTCTCCCCTTCCCTCCATCCACCCATGTCCAGCAACCCTCCTCTCCCCTGCCCTCTCCTCTCCCCTTCTTCCACCATGTGCAGCAACCCCTCCTCTCCTCTCCCATCTGCCCTCGTTTCCTTTCTGCCCCCCCTGTACCTTTAAATATTATATTTTTGCAGGAGTCGCGGGCAGCGCCGGCATTGAAGGCATCAGCAGGCTCATCGCAGTTCCAGCAGCCTTCCCTCGCAAGTCGGATGATGGCTCCGCCCTCGTAGAAACAGGAAATACGTCAGAAGAGGGCAGAGCCATCATCCGACTTGCGAGGGAAGGCTGCTGGAACCGCGATGAGCCTGCTGATGCCTTCAATGCCGGCGCTGCCCGCGACTCCAGCAAAAATATAATATTTAAAGGTATCGCGGGCGGCGGGCGGCGGGGTGGGGCGGGGCAGTGGTGGGCTGGGGAGGCTTAGCCTCCCCAAGCCTCTTATACGGGGCGCCTATGCCGATAGCTGCAAATTTAATGCAGCACCTATTGGGGGCATTACCACAATTTTTATTCAAGATTGGGCATTAAGATTCATATTTATGTGCGGTACCTGCACCCGGTTAATATGGAAGCACTTAGGACTAGATTCTATATATCACGCTTAAAAATTTGACACCAAAATGAAATTCACTTAGGCATAGTCTATAAAATATGCTTTAATTTAGGCTTACTTTATAGAATAAGCTTAAATTTCTGCATGGTTAATAGAATACACCAAGCGCCAGTCCATGTGACTAAATTTAGTCACAGTCAATTACGCCAAGTAAAACCTGGTAGAAATCCCAATGCTTAAAGTAGGTGTGGAGCAGGTGTGCATAGATTATAGAAACGCCCATGACCCACCCATTCCACACCCATAATCATGCCACTTTTCAGCTATGCAACTTATATTTATACACACCACATTACCGAATATGCTTAGTAAGTAATGCGCATAAATTTTAATTAATGCCAATTAGTGCTGATAATTTGTTGTTAACATCCAATTATCAGCACTGATTAGCTTGTTAACTAATTATGTTATGCAGATTGTTATGGTATATGCTTTGATTTCTGTGTGGAAATCTCTCAGGACAATATATAGAATCCCGGGGTTAGTGCCTCCAATTTTGGAGTTGGTAAGTGGCCCTACATTAATTCTGCATTAGGCAGTTAGGGCTCAATTAGAACTTTAAGTGCTATTCTATAAATGGTGCTCCCAGTTGGGTACCATTTATAGAGTAGTGTTTATAGCCAGGGTCCACGCCCAATTTTGGGTGTGAGGATTTTACAACAAATGAACTCTTGTATAAATCCCCATGCCTAAATTAGGTGTGGATCCACTGAATTCTGTAGGATCCTCCCAAGTCCACATAGGCCCTCCAAGCCTACTTTAAGGGTCCTTGATAGACTTTTGTAGGGAAGGCAACAGTGATCCCCACTTGCAACTGCCCATGGTAGCTCCAGGTTCAAAATTGCTACCATGACCTCTACTGGCAGTCTCATGGTACTACTGCTAGTATCGCAAGACTGCCACTAGAGGTCATGGCATCCATTTTGAACCTGGAGCTGACATGTGTAGGAGTGAGTGGAGATCGCTCCTTTCCTCCCTACACTAGAACAATAGGGGAGCTTAAAACAGGCCTGGGTGGGGTCTATAGGGAGTTGGGGGAGGTCTTCATGAAGGAGAAGCTCTTATGGAGGGGTTTGAGAGGAGGAGTGGTATCAACATGTTAAAAAGCCAATACTCAGTGAAATACCTAGCTAGCTAAGCGCATAAAGTTAGTACAGCCTTTTTGCTGTCATAACCCAGTTAACTAACTGGTTAGTTAGCTGAATATCACTGCTGCCCAGTTAACTACTGACTCCACTCCAGCTTTGTCCTTGGATCACCTTGGTACTAACCTGTAGTTAGTCCCACAGCACTCACAGATGATATTCAGTGGCATTACCCACTTAAAGACCACTGAATATTGGCAGATAACCAACTCAGTGGGGTTTAACTGGGCAGGATACTCTTCTACCCAGTTAAAACATTTTGAATATTGGGTCCGCATTTTATATGGGTACCCAGATGTTATTGAATTCGCTTTTAATGCAGGGCAGCGGGAAGCCCAAATGGAGGTACTAACTTATAGAACTACCCCTTTGTCTAAAATACACATGTATATTGCAACTCTACCCCTGGTCCACGTAAAACTATTCTTGACAGTGCACATACAAGTAAGCATATTATTATTTTCACACATGCTTATAAATGCAGGTAGAGCTGCAGGTCTTATAAAAGCCCTTTTCCTTGTAAAAAAAGAGGCCTTATATGTATAGAATTTTTCTAAAATGACTAAGTAGTACATACAGTAGTAGCAGATAAATTGTCAAAATGAGTTTCAGCATTATTTTCCTCTCTGTACCTTCTTGGTACTTTCTGCATGTATGGTGTCAAATGAGTGAATATCAACAAGTAAAGAATTTAAATAAACTGATTCTGTCTTGAAAAAGTATAATTTTATTCCATGTTCAAATAGGTTTATGAGTTCAATTGCTGTAAATAACAGATTTTATTACACTTGTGATTTTGCTAAAATTGCAGGGTATGCAAAATACTCATTTTATTATTTAAAATAAAGTTAAATGAAAAATAATGAGCAAAAATCATACAGAAAGTAGCTTTTTTGCTTATCCTTTTCATTTATTGTTTCAGCAAATTGAATAGCTGCTCATTGAGTTCTGAGGACATAGTGCTGCTAATTAACGTCTGGACAAAAAAGAATAGACTCAACTACATTTTTGCATATTAGAATTATCTAGGCATGTTTGTAGCTCTTAGAATGCACCACAATGATAGTGATTCCATTCTGTCTAAAGTTAAATGTTTCTTTCTTTTTTAGTATAATTCCTCTTCAATTATCTTTACTTTAATGTAATATTATTGTTTGCATTAGCTCCACAGGATCATGTGTCACGTCCCCTATCTTTAGATGATTTTGAGAGGTATTTATGTACGAAACTGATTATATGAGACTTTATGCATTACAAAGATAAGACACTGTCTGAAGTCAAACCCAAAAGGAAAAAAAAATACTTCCACAGCACACAAGCAGACAAAAACAAAGTGGAAGGTATGAAAAGTTCCAAGAAAACCAGAAGTCCAATATCTTCCAAAGCATAAAAAGGTTTAATTCTCCAATAAAATTATAAAAAATGCATGGACAATTCAGACCCAACATGGGCTGTGTTTCGGTAGTGAGCCTTCTTCAGGGGTCTTAACTGGGAATGAATATAAATCGTGTTTAGGAGAATAACCTTGGTGTCAAGGGTGGCACAGAACATCAAACAGCAACACAGCGTGTAAGTCACTGAATGAAGCCATTACTCATATGAGATCAATGTCAAACTCTGCTTTTATGGACTTAACTAACCAGGAATCGTGTATTCACAACATGCGTCTGAGTATTAACTATGTACTGGCATTGTTTTAAATATTTTCACCTCAATAACAGCAAGCAAAAAATAGTGGATTGTGTTAAAATTATTCATATATAAGTTTGTCAAAATAAACACATAAAAAATAGAAAATAATAGCAGATAAATGTGACCTATCGAGTCTGCAGACCCAGATAAAGGCACAGTCAACAGAGGCAACTGCCTAGGGTGCCAAATTCTGAACTGACTAATGGAGTAGTTCTATAACTGCATATATAATCAGGCATCCAGAGGGCACCTAATAGGCACATTAAAGGCAATTCTATAAGCCATAACCTAAAGTTTAGCTGCTAATTGTGTGCCTAGTTTATAGAACAGTAGTGCTTATGCGCCTGACTGGCACCAATAAATGGCAGGTACAAGCATAAGTACTAGGCTCTATTTTATACACAATCCCCCCAACATTCAAAAGCATTTAACCAGACAGGATCAGAACCTGGCCGGTTAAATGCCCCGTAACTGGCTATCCACAAATTTTCAGCAAGACATGGCCAGCCATGACCTGATGAAATTTCACGGTTAGTCGCTATCCAGTTATATCACACGATATAACCGGCTATCTACCAATTTTCAGCACAGGTTTGGCAGCCATATGTGGCCACATAAATACCAGGCTTATCTTTGGCCAGTTCAAACTTAACTGGCCAGCGCTGAATATTGGCTTGACTGGTTAAGTTTGAACCGGCCAAAAATAAACCAGTTATTCAATGTTGGTCACTAGAAATAGTACACGAGAGTTAGCCGGCCTAACTCCTGTGGTCTGAATATTGCATCTAATTTACTTAGGGGTCCTTTTACTTAGTTGCAGTAAACAATGGCCCTAGTGTGCTCCCACTTAAACCAGCCATTGTTCTATTGTAAGTAGGCACAACTAATTTTTGGTGAGCCAATGCAGATTTGTGCTAATATTCTATATACCCTTCATCCATTATAGAATTAGCATTGAATGTGCCCATTTGTGATGCCTAAAATGTTGTGCCAAGTTATAGAATTTCCATCATATTCTATAAAGTAGGCACCTACTTTTTTTGTTAATTCAGTACTAGTGTACTACTACTACTTAACATTTCTAGAGCACTACTAGGGTTACGCAGCGCTGTACAAAATAAACAAAGAAGGACGGTCCCTGCTCAAATGAGCTTACAATCTAAAGAACGAAATGTCAAGTTGGGCAGTCTAGATTTCCTGGGTAGAGGTGTAGAGGTTAGGTGCCGAAGGCGACATTGAAGAGGTGGGCTTTAAGCAGAGATTTGAAGATGGGGAGGGAGGGGGCCTGACGTATGGGCTCGGGGAGTTTGTTCCACGCGTGGGGTGAGGCGAGGTAGAAAGGGCAGAGCCTGGAGTTGGCGGTGGTGGAGATGGGTACTGAAAGGAGGGATTTGTCTTGAGAGTGGAGGTTAAGGGTAGGAACGTAAGGGGAGATGAGGGTTGAGAGGTAAGGAGGGGCTGAAGATCGAGTACATTTGTAGGTTAGTAGCAGAAGCTTGAATTGAATGTGGTGCCTGATCGGAAGCCAATGAAGTGACTTGAGGAGAGGGGTGATATGAGTGTATCGGTTCAGGCGGAAGATAAGACGTGCAGCAGAGTTCTGAACGGACTGAAGGGGGGATAGGTGGCTAAGTGGGAGACCAGTGAGGAGTAGGTTGCAGTAGTCAAGGCGAAAGGTAACGAGAGAGTGGATGAGAGTTCGGGTGGTGTGCTCAGAGAGGAAAGGGCGGATTTTGCTAATGTTATAGAGGAAGAAGCGACAGGTCTTGGCTATCTGCTGGATGTGCGCAGAGAAGGAGAGGGAGGAGTCGAAGATGACACCGAGGTTGCGGGCAGATGAGAGACGGGGACGATGAGGGTGTTATCAATTGAAATAGAGAGTGGAGGTAGAGGAGAAGTGGGTTTGGGTGGGAAGACAAGAATTTCGGTCTTGGCCATGTTCAGTTTCAGGTGGCGGTTGGACATCCAGGCAGCAATGTCGGATAAGCAGGCCGATACTTTGGCCTGGGTTTCCGCAGTGATGTCAGGTGTGGAGAGATAAAGCTGGGTGTCGTCAGCATAAAGATGATACTGGAAGCCATGAGACGAGATCAGGGAGCCCAGAGAAGAGGTGTAGATAGAGAAAAGAAGGGGTCCAAGGACAGAGCCCTGATGGACTCCAACAGAGAGCGGGATAGGGGTGGAGGAAGAGCCATGAGAGTGTACTCTGAAGGTACGATGGGAGAGATAAGAGGAGAACCAGGAGAGGACAGAGCCCTGGAAACCAAAAGAGGACAGTGTGTCAAGAAGTAAGTTGTGATTGACAGTGTCAAAAGCGGCGGATAGGTGAGGAGAATGAGGATGGAGTAATGACCTTTGTATTTGGCGAGGAACAGGTCATTACAGACTTTGGATAATGCAGTTTCTGTTGAGTGAAGTGGGCGAAAGCCAGATTGAAGCGGATCGAGGATGGTATGAGAGGCGAGAAAATCAATGCAACGGCTGTGAACGGCGCGTTCAAGTATTTTGGAGAGGAAGGGTAGGAGGGAGATGGGGCGGTAGTTGGAGGGACAGGTAGGGTCAAGTGAAGATTTTTTGAGGAGAGGTGTGACAACAGCGTGCTTGAAGGTGTCAGGGACAGTTGCGGTGGAGAGAGAGAGGTTGAGGATATGACAGATGGGAGGAGTGATAGTAGGAGAGATGGTGATAAGTAAGTTGGTGGGGATGGGGTCTGAGGAACAGGTGGTGCATTTCGAGGAGGAGGAGAGAAGATGGGCGGTTTCCTGTTCGGTGATATCAGGAAAAGAGGAGGAGGCCTGGGTTGATTTATAACCAATTATATACTTGTGAATGAGCTAATGGTGCTAATTGGAATTAATTAAAATTTACACATGTACATTTTACATGCAGGCCCAAAAAGGGGGCACAACCATGGGCAGATCAGGGGGGGTTTCTTTAATTTACGCACGTAGTTACAGAATAAAGGGGATCAGCGCCTAATTTAGGCATTGGGATTTACACCAGGGTTTTGTTGGTGTAAATGGTCATGCCTAAATTTAGTCACGGTTCCCGGTGCTAAGCGCTATTCTATAAAAGGCGCCTAACTTTAAACACCATTTATAGAATAGTGATTACTGCTATTTCTTTCTGCGACAATTTTTTTAGGTGCTATTTATAGAATTTGGTCCTAAGCAAGTTCTGCGCTACAGTCATAGAATACCACTTACCACCGAAATATTACGTATGCACATAACTGTAATAATCTCATGTGTAAATGCTAGCATTCTGTAAGTTTTGCATTCAATTGGCACCTAACTTAAAGAATGAAAGGGGTAATGTATATGGTTTGTAAATAAGGTGTTCTTTTTACCAGTAGTGCACACAAACACAAACCAGTGTGCATGCACAACACTCTTTTGCAAAAAGGGCAGACTCAAGAAAAATGTCAGGAAGTATTTTTTCACGGAGAGAGTAGTGGATGCTTGGAATGCCCTCCCGCGGGAGGTGGTAGAAATGAAAACGTTAACGGAATTCAAACATGCGTGGGATAAGCATAAAGGAATCCTGTGCCGAAGGAATGGATCCTCAGGAGCTTAGTCAAAGATCGGGAGGCGGGGCTGGTGGTTGGGAGGCGGGGATAGTGCTGGGCAGACTTATACGGTCTGTGCCAGAGCCAGTGGTCGGAAGTGGGACTGGTGGTTGGGAGGCGGGGATAGTGCTGGGCAGACTTGTACGGTCTGTGCCAGAGCCGGTGGTTGGGAGGCGGGGCTGGTGGTTGCGAGGCGAGGATAGTGCTGGGCAGACTTATACAGTCTGTGCCAGAGCCGGTGGTTGGGAGGCGGGGCTGGTGGTTGGGAGGCGGGGATAGTGCTGGGCAGACTTATACGGTCTGTGCCCTGAAGAGCACAGGTACAAACCAAGTAGGGTATACACAAAAAGTAGCACATATGAGTTATCTTGTTGGGCAGACTGGATGGACCGTGCAGGTCTTTTTCTGCCGTCATCTACTATGTTACTATCCTGCTTATAATCGAAATAGAAAAACGCCTATATTGTGACCCAAATCGGGAGATAGACATTTATCTCACAAAAACGAATAAAGCGGTATAATCGAAAGCCGAATTTGGACGTTTTCAACTGCACTCCGTCGTGGATGCGGACAAAGTTGATGGGGGCGTGTCAAAGGCGTGGTGAAGGCGGAACTGGGGCGTGGTTATCGGGCGATCAGAGATGGGCGCCTTTCGCCGATAATGGAAAAAATATGCGTTTTTAGCGAGAATTTAGGGCACTTTTCCTGGACCCTGTTTTTCCACGAATATGGCCCCAAAAAGTGCCCTAAATGACCAGATGACCACTGGAGGGAATCGGGGATGTATGATGGTGGGGGCATAGTTCTTCTGCTGGGAGTGAGTTTCTCTTTTGGGGTGGCATGAGATTTGGGTGGAGGGTCTTCTTATGGGTATTGGGAGATGCTGAAGGGTATGGGAGGTGTGGGGCTTATACTGATGGGCAAAAGCAGGTGCAGAGTGATGCTAATGCACATTTGGAGGTGCTGAAGGGCATCAGGAGGTTTGGGGTGATGCTGATGGGCACTGGGAAATGTGAGGTTTGGATCAGCTGTTATTTCGGGGTTGTAAAGTGTGACGTGGAGGGGCATTTTCGATATGACGTCTAAGTCCGACTTTGGACGCTTTGCAAAAAAGTCCAAAATCCGAATAGGAAAGAAGGTCATTTTCGAAAAAGAAAAATGTCTATCTTTTTTTCAAAAATACTGTGGACGTTTTGTTATTTTTGAACATTTTGTGATGTGGACATTTTTTTGGTTCATTTTCGAAAAAAAACCTTTCAACTGCAAAATGTACAAAATCAAGCCATTGGGATGTAGGAGGAGCCAGCATTTTTAGTAGACTGGTCCCCCAGACATCTCAGGACAGCAATAGGGCTCCCTAGGGGGCACTGCAGTGGACTTCATAAACTGCTCCCAGGTACACATCTCACCATTGCTCCCTTACCTTGTGTGCTGAGCCCCCCAAAACCCACTACCCCCAACTGTACACCACTATCATAGCCCTTACAGGTGAAGGGGGCACCTATATGTGAGTACAGTGGGTTTCTGGTGAGTTCTGGAGGGCTCACAATTTCCTCCACAAATGTAACAGGTAGGGGGGAAGTAGGAGCCTGTCTGCAGTGCGCTGCACCAAACACTAGACTGCTCCAGGGATCTGCATTGCTGTTCTAATGGACCTGAGTATAACATCTGAGGCTGGCAGAGAGGTTGGTAAGTAATGTTTTTCATCACATTTTTGGGGGGTATGAGGTGGTTTGTGGGTGCTTGAACAAATTCTTTGACAGTGTCCAAGAAGGGGTAATTTCTGTTGGTTTAGCACCCCCAAACTTTTGAAAAGTTGGCTTCTATGTATAAGGTTACTCTAAAACCTTAACTTACTTTAGCAAATAGGCTGACGTGCAGTGTGTTGTATGTGATCTATTTATTATTATTATCATTATAACTATCAATGTTAGAAGTCCTTCCAGAAAGACCCTGCTGTTGAAATGTGGTCTTCTTAAAGAGCCCTGAAAGTTAGATCTGACATACAGCATATTGTTCAGTACCCTACATTTTCTTCCTTGTCCATCCAATGAAAAAACTGAAGCATAGAAAATGCAGGAAGATATGAGCAACATACTTTGTCTGTAAGATGATTGTTGTGATGAGCAGTGTTTGAAGTGCACAGTAAAATGAAGTAGACCTAAACTCCATCAGTGAACCTGTCACAGAAGCACTGGCTGGGCTACCAGAATGAATAACACAAGTCAGACCTGTAATTGCCATCCACCAATTAACAATAACAAAAGCAGTAAAAGGTCAGAAAGTGATGCGGTTAGCTATGAATGATTTTTTAAAAAGTACAAAACTGTCTATTTAATACAGTAGCTATTTTCTTCTAATGTTCCTACCTTCAATGTGTGTTCATCAAAAAATCTATAATATCCCCAGAGAAAAGGGGTCAAGCATTTAGTTTTCTTGTTAGACTGTGTGTACAACAGGAAAAAAAAAACAATCGCAGAAACAAAAAAATTGATTTTTGGCCAAGTGTCAAATGATTCTTCATTAGACAGCAATGGGTGATATTTTTCTCTTATTTAGTAGAATTACGAATGTAATACATAACTTCAGTGTAAAAATGCTAATAGTACATAATGATACTCAATTCTCCCCCTACCCCTGGACTTCCTCTTAATCTATTCCCCTCCTCCTCCCTCAATTGCTTCCTTTAAATCCCTGCAATCCCTAACAACTGACTTCTGTCTTCACTCCCAATACCCTATAATCCTTTGTGATTTCAATATTCAGTTGGATGATGCTTGTTCTACGTTCTCCCAGGACTTTCTGGATTTCTCCTCTGATCTAAATCTTCACTCAATATATCACGGCTATTATCTTTTTACTTCCATGGTCAGACCACTCATTCCTACTTTTCCGTTGCTTCTCTCATCCTCAATACCCCACACCCATTACAAAACAAAAGTTTTATGTAGATCTCAAATCCATTTCTCCAACCTCTTTACTCTCAAGTTTAAATGTTGACCTTTCCACTTTTACACAACTTCCTGTATATGACCAATTCCAAACCTGGGAGCACTTTCTCTAGCCCTAGCCCTAGACTTAGTAGCCCCTCTGCAGCCTCAAAATCAATTCAGCCATTATTCTAGACTTAAGAACCCCTGGTTTACCAGCTTGCTTCAACAACATAAACGTTAACTGCAGCATGCATAGAGAAAATGGAGCCACCAGCCATCTTCCATCAACCTCTCTATCTTTAACACTACAGCTCGGTCATATAAAACAGCTATTCTAGCTGCTAAATAATCATATTACTCTGCTCAAATAGTTAGAGCTCCTAAATCATCTGTTCATTATAAGACACTAAAATCTCTCACTACTTATCACTCCACCCTGATCTGCTCTGAAAACTCACCTTCTGCTCAACACCTAGCAACACATTTCAAAAATAAAATTATCTCACTACAAGCAAACCTCATTCCACCACCACCAGTTCCTGAACCTGTTCAGCCTTTAATTACTTCTGTAATATCTTGTAGCACTTTCAGCCATTTTAATTTACCCTCCATTCCCAAACTTAGCAGACATATTATCTGAAAGAAATTAACTACAGCACCTACCGATCCTGTTCACTTTAGGCTAATGAAGTGCTCTCTTGACTCTCTTCTATCTTTTATTCACTCTTTGGTAACCTTGAATCTATCATCAGGCACTGTACCTGATTTTTGTAAATTTGCTACCATTCACCCTAAGAGTAAGGATATTTCAGCGCCACTCTCTGATTCAACTATCGTCCTGTTGCCAATCTTCTCTTCACAGCAAAAATTACTGAATCTATAGTACACTCATAATTGATAGATTTTATCACCAAAACTAATGTACTTTATCCGAATCAAACCGGTTTCAGACAAAACCAGAGTACAGAGACTGCCTTATTGGCATTATTACTTTTTTTTTATCAAGCTCTCGACCAGGCTAAACCCAATTATTCTATTAGCATTAGATCTGTCATCAGCTTTTTACCTAGTCAATCATTCCCTTCTAATACAACATCTAGGCAGTATTGGTATTTCAGAAACAGTACTTGATTGGTTCAACTCCTATCTGACTAACAGAGTTTACACAGTCATTTTTCAAGATTATGCCTCCAAACCATTCACACTTCACTCTGGTGTCCCTCAGGGATCCATTCTTTCACCAACCTTACATAAGTACATAAGTATTGCCACACTGCACAGACCAAAGGTCCATCAAGCTCAGCATCCTGTTTCCAACAGTGGCCAATCCAGGTCATTTTATGCTGCTTATCCCAGAAATAAGCAGTGGATTTTCACCAAGTCATTTTAATAATGGTCTATGGACTTTTCTTTTAGGAATCCATCCAAACCTTTTTTAAACCCCACTAAGCTAACCACCTTTACCACATTCTCTGGCAACAAATTCCAGATTTAATTACACGTTGAGTGAAGAAAAATGTTCTCCAATTCATTTTAAATTTACTACTTTGTAGCTTCATCGCATGCCCCCTAGTCCTAGTATTTTTGGAAAGAGTAAACAAACGATTCACATCTACCCGTTCCACTCTACTCATTATTTTATAGACCTCTATCATATCTCCCCTCAGTTGTATTTTCTCCTTTCTGACTTTATCCCAGTCCTTGGACTTGAACATTTTTATATACGCAGATAACATTCAAATACTTTACACCTTGTGATATCATTGAGATCCATACATTAAAGCAGAAGCTCTCTAGGCAGCATGGTTTCATCGTCCAACCAAAGCATAAATACATCATCTATATATCATCACCACAGAAAAATGCTGGAAATGAAAGGGGATCATGTAATCATGAATACCTGAATGTGGAGTCCCCCAGGAATCCCCTCTCTCACCAACATTATTCAACCTAATAATGATACCGCTAGCTAAACTACTAGCCAATCAAAACCTCAACCTCTACATTTATGCAGATGACATCACAATTTACATCCCATTCAAACAGGATATAAATGAAATCACCAACGAAATCAACCAAAGTTTCCAAACAATGCACACTTGGGCAAATGCATTCCAACTAAAACTTAACGCAGAAAAAACACAATGACATACTCACCTCACAACATAACACAAAAAACTTCTCCACCATAATCACACCATACTGTTCCTTTCCTGTCTCACAAAACTTGAAAATTCTTGGAGTCACCTTTGACCGAAACCTCACTCTTGATACCCACGTGAAAAAAACGACGAAAAAAAATGTTCTGCACCATGTGGAAACTCAAAAGAGTAAAACCTTTCTTCCCGAGACACATCTTCCATACCCTGGTACAGTCAATGGTAATTAGTCATCTGGACTACTGCAATGCACTGTACGCCGGGTGCAAAGAACAGACAATCAAAAAACTGCCCGGAATACGGCCGCCAGATACATATTTGGAAAAACTAAATATGAAAGTGCAAAACCCTTAAGAGAGAAACTTCACTGGCTCCCACTGAAGGAATGCATTGCAGTCAAGATCTGCACAATCGTACACAAAACCATTCACGCAGATGCCCCAATCTACATGCTAAACCTCGTAGACCTACCTCCCAGAAACGCCACAAGATCATCCCACAAATTTCTTAATCTGCACTACCCCAGCTGCAAAGGACTTAAATATGCAGTTATGGAATGCATTACCTACAGACCTGAAAGCAATCAACGAAACAACTCTTTCGAAAATCTCTGAAGACATTCTTCTTCAACAAGGCCTACAATGAGAACCTACAGCTTCACTAAGTCACCTCACCAATCCACTCAATTATGAACGCCCACCTTATATAACTACCCTAACCACTCTCCCCTTCTTCTTTCTTCCCTTCCGAATCGCCACACATTACTAACTGTATCTGATATCCTGCAATGACAATGTTAACAAATCTATGTAAGCCACATTGAGCCTGCAAATAGGTGGGGGAATGTGGGATACAAATGCAATAAATAAAAAATAAATCCATTTTTCTTCAAAGAAGGCCATAAACAAATTCGCTATAGCCACCCTGAAAGTTTGTAAGTATATGTTGTCATGAAACAAAAAATAGTTCTCACAAAGAACTAATCTCGTCAGTGAATGTATGAAGGAAGTCGGAACTTCATGTGGTCTGGGTCTTGTTTCCAAGATATCTTCAATCACTTCCAGGGCTTCATCCTGGGGGATCATGGTATACAAGGATTTGATGTCTAAAGTTACCATCAAAACCGAGGCATGTTTAGGTACTTCAATCTCTGATAATGTTTGCAAAAAATGTGTAATGTTCCTTGATGTAAGAAGGGCTTTCAATGACCCTTGTTCTCAAAAAGGTGTCCACAAACATTGACAATGGCTCCAAAAGGGGCCCTCTGGAAGACATAATGGGTCTACCAGGGGAATTATGTATATCTTTGTGAACCTTCAATAACACATATAACACAGGGAAAATGCCTTCAATAACACATACAGTATAACACAGGGGAAATGGGGTGTAAATTATTCAAAAATTGGTATTCCATGTTGGTCATAAAGCCTTGGTCCAAGCCAGATTGTGTTAAAGCCATAATCTCTCTCTGTAATCTACAGGTCGGATCTTGATCCAATTTGTGGTATGCACTGACATCAGTCAATTGTGATTCAATCTCCTGGATACCTTGATCTCTGTCTAACACCACCACTGTGCCCCCCTTATCCACACATTTGATGACAATATCACGGTTCTCTCGTAGGGTTTTCAGGGCTTCCTTTTCTGCTTTTGACAAATTGTCTTGAAAACAGCGATGGCCGGTTTTGTAAAAAGCAAGTACATCCTTAAGTATCAAGTGTTTGAACACTTTCACTACAGAGTCTAAAGGGATGGGTGGCATCCACTGGAACTTCGGGTGGACTCTTGAGTTATCATGTACAACCTCTTTGTCCTTAAAATAAATACGTAGCTGTAGTGAGCGGATGAACTTTTCAAGATCAATTTGAAACTGAAACGGATCGAATGCAGCATGACCAAAGTCTATTCGCAGTAAACAAACAACTCAATATGAAGAATAGACAACTAGTTCACTCAATTTTTCTCCCCCTCTTATCAAATTTTAAATTGAGTGAATTAATTGTGATTTAACAATTTTGAATAACTTTGTATCATCAGCAAACCTAATTACCTCACTAGTTATTCCCATCTCTAGATCACGTATAAATATATTAAGAAGCAGTGGTCCCAGCACAGACACCTGGGGAACCCCCACTATCTATCCTTCTCCATTGAGAATACTGACCATTTATCCTACTCTCTGTTTTCTATCTTGTAACCAGTTTTTAATCCACAATAGGACAATACCTTCTATTGTATGACTTTCTAATTTCCTCAGGAGTCTTTCATGAGGTACTTTGTCAAATGCTTTTTGAAAATCTAGATACATAATATCAACTGGCTCACCGTTATCCACATGTATATTCACCCCCTTCAAAGAAATGTACTAAAACATAAGAGTAGCCATACTGGGTCAGACCAATGATCCATCTAGCCAGTGGCGTACCAAGAGGGGGGGATGGGGGCGGTCCACCTCGGGTGCACGCCACTGGGGGGTGCCACGGCGCACGCCTGCTGCGAGAGTTTGCTAACTTCTCTCGTTCGTTGCAGCTCCCTCTGCCTCGGAACAGGTTACTTCCTGTTCCGGGGCAGAGGGAGCTGCAGCGAACGAGCAAAGTTAGTAAACTCGCAGCAGGCGCGCGCTGCGGCACCCCCCCCCAGCGGCATGCACCCGGGGGGTGCTCTTTCGTGGGGGGATCTTTCGCCGGGGGGGCCGCGCTGCATCGGGGGGGGGGGGGGGCGCTGGCAGAAATGCAAATCATGGCAACACTCCATATTACAAATCCCAGGGCAAGCAGTTGCTTCCCATGTTTGCCTCAATAGCAGATTATAGACTTTTCCTCCAGGAATATGCCCAAACCTTTTCTAAACCCAGATATGCTAACTTTTGTAACCACATCCTCCAGCATCCAGTAGACTGGTGAGGCAAGATTTCCCTTGACTAAATCCATGTTGGCTTTGTCTCATTAATCCAGGCTTATGTATATGCTCTGTAAAATAATGAAAGGAGTGGAACGGGTACATGTGAAGCATCTGTTTACACTTTCCAAAAATACTAGCACTAGGGGGCATGCAATGAAGCTACAATGTAGTAAATTTAAAATGAATCGGAGAAAATGTTTCTTCACTCAACGTGTAATTAAACTCTGGAATTTGTTGCCAGAGAATGTGGTAAAGGCAGTTAGCTTAGCAGAGTTTAAAAAAGGTTTGGACGGCTTCCTAAAGAAAAAGTCCATAGACCATTATTAAATGGACTTGGAGAAAATCCACTATTTCTGGGATAAGCAGTATTTATTTATTTATTTGTTGCATTTGTATCCCACATTTTCCCACCTATTTGCAGGTTTAATGTGGCTTACATAGTACCGTGATGGCGATCGCCAATTCTGGTGAGAGAAATACAGAGTGGTCTAGTGTTAATGTTCATAAGTGACAGAGTATATTACGTATTCAAGGAGAGAGAGTTAAGTATAATCCAGTTCTGGTAAGAATTTCGATTGTGTTGCAGGGTTCAGGTGTTTAGGTTGGATCATTCTGGTATGCCTTTATGTTCAGGTTGGTTTTTAACGATTTCGGGAAGTTTGTTAGGTTGTGCATTGTTTTCATGACATTTGGAAGTGCATTCCATAGTTGCGTGCTTATTTAAAAGAAGCTGGCAGTATAGAATGTTTTGTACTTTTTTGGGATATTGCCAGGTATTTGTGACCTGGATTGGCTACTGTTGGAAACAGGATGCTGGGCTTGATGGACCTTTGGTCTTTCCCAGTATGGCAATACTTATGTACTTATTTTGCCCAGCAGCGACATCAATCTCACCAGTCTATAATTTCCTGGATCACCTCTGGAGCCACTTTTAAACAATCAGTGTTACATTGATCACCCTCCAATCTTCTGGTACCATGCATGATTTTAAAGCATAATTACAAATAATAGCTCTGTGATAGAAGCCTCTTAGAAAGACTCTGGAAGTTTACCATTATTCAGAATCTCATTAAAATCGGAACTAGCATGGAACTATAATAACCAATCATGCCTTCATAGAGTTCTGCCAGTAAGAAATCAGGACTAGCAGCTTTGTTTCATTTGAGAGTCTTTATAACTTTCTGCTCTTCCAGTAAAGTAAATGGTTTATCTAGGCACACTCATGTCTCCTCAGATAATATTGGAGACTGCAACAATTCTAATAATTTATAAATACTACAAGCCGTAAAGCCCGTTAAAATAAGCAACATTTTTGTTGTGAAAAATTTAATGAAATAGCCAAAGCAAGAAATGAGAGTGGATGTCTACAGTACACTTTTATATACTATGACCTTCCTCTCTCCCCTGCCCCCCCTCCAGCCACCCATGTCCAGGGACTCTCCTCTCTCCCCTGCCCCCCCCCAGCCACCCATGTCCAGCGAACCTCCTCTCGCCCTGCCCCCTCTCCAGCCACCCATGTCCAGCGAACCTCCTCTCTCCTCTTTATCATTTTCATCACCCTGCTCTGCACCTTTTCTAATTCCACTATATCTTTTTTGAGATGCGGCAACCAGAATTGAACACAATATTCGAGGTGCAGTCGCACCATGGAGCGATACAAAGGCATTAAAACATCCTCATTTTTGTTTTCCATTCCTTTCCTAATAATACCTAACATTCTATTTGCTTTCTTAGCTGCAGCAGCACACTGAGCTGATAACAATGCTTAACAACTTGTTAAAACAATGAATCTATAATATACTGCACCTAAATTCTAATGCGCCCAGGCAAAAAGGGGAATGGCTAGAGGCGTGGGAATGGGTGCTTCATAGATTTTCCAAAATCTACATGCATTGTTATAAAATATGGGCCAGTGCGCGTAAATCTACGTGCAGGGATTTACACCAGCTTTTTATTGGTGTAAATGGACACGTAGATTTAGTCACATGAACTACACCTATGTGTATTCTAAATACCGTGCGTAGATTTACACATGTTATTTAGAATATGGTTAGGTATGATTGCCTATCGCGTTTTAATTTTAGGCACCATATATAGAATCGGGCCCTAAATGTGTAGCCCTAGTTTTATAGCATTTTGACATTGTCTGAGGGGTTTTTGAAAAACTGGATATCTCATCTCTAAAGCTAATTTAAGGTCTGTTACTGTAGCATTACCATTTTCCAAGGCAGAGAAGATATTCTTCAAGGATATCCTTTGAGGGAATGGGTATCTCTGTGATAAAGGCCATGCCCTGCTAGATCCCACTGTAATCCATCTATTCCTAGGTTGTTTGATTATTTATGGAAGTAGGTGTAGGTTGTTATGTTTTGGTAAC
Source organism: Microcaecilia unicolor (assembly GCF_901765095.1). NCBI lineage: Eukaryota > Metazoa > Chordata > Amphibia > Gymnophiona > Siphonopidae > Microcaecilia > Microcaecilia unicolor. The sequence continues at coordinate 89,339,742 of NC_044035.1, forward strand.
CTGGGAAAGGTTATTTTTATTGCAGTTATTGCTTCTCTGAGATATATATCTACCCAACAAAAAATAATTAAAGCAAAGAAATACTGGTAGAAATGGGTAGCAGAAACACTTAAAAGCAAAACATAGCACATAAGAACCAACTGGACTACCGGGGGGGGGGGGGGGCTATGGGGTGATGGGTGGATGGTAGGAGGAGGTTTGGGGTCACAAGTGAGAAAGGGGACAACAGGAAAGTTGATGCTGCAACCCAGAAGTTAACTAGACTCTGGCCAATATTCAGACCAGTGAACAGTTAGTTTTACGACTAAAGTTATGACAATCTTCTCGCTCTCCTAACTTTAGTCACTTACCTAACTGGTTAGCAATCTGAATATGGCCACTAACCGGTTAAGTCCCAGTTCCTCCCATGCTCCACCCAATCTCCACCCATGAACCACCCCAACACTAACTAGACAGTACAGGGGGCAATCTATTGTGATATTCAGTGGCACTGTCTATTTATATGCCATTGAATATCACCACTTAGGTGGTCAGAAGTGATTTAACCAGACAGGAGACTCTTCTGTCTACTTAAATCACAAATAGCAGGCTGTCTAATAATCTATGGAGTTAAAAGTAAAGCAATAATCATTGTCACTTTTTCTTTTTATACCCAATAGTAAGAGAATAGAAACTAAAGAACAATATGTTACATTATTTAACATTTCTTAAACTAAAAGGTCATCAGGTACCACATAACCCCATCCCACCTCCTTCTTCCATCACCCTTCCACCACCTCCCTTCTTTCTTTGTATGCAGTTAACATACCCCTGACCCACAATAGAAGTAGAAGCTAAAAAAAAAAAATGAGCAGGGCATACCAAGGGAAGATAACCGTCACTCCTTCTGCAGCTTTGACAAACTGCATGTAAAGTTGTTATAAATCCAGCAACATAAAAAGAGCCCCAGAGATTACATCCCTGAGGAAAGAGTATGATCATCAAAATAAAGTAAGTCTCTTCAAAGATAGATAACAAAAGTTCAAGCTCATATTCTCTTTTCAGGTTGGTGATGTGAGATCCATATCCTGTTGTGGTAACAACGTTATTTACATCCAGAGAAACCTTATCACCACTTTGGATTTACTGCTTTCTACTCCTATTCTCTGATTGTTATGCACTTCATGCGATAATCAACCTTGTATCCTAATTCCTCTGTAAACTCTAAAGTGTCGATCAACAATATGGCATCTCTCCCGCTTGTATTAAAAAATAAGTGCAAAAGTAAATCCACACTTTTATTTGATTTCTTTTTCAATAAGTATTTGAGTCACTGGGCAAAATTTCCATCTTGGCTGAAAATCTGATGGAGCCAAATATGCAAAAATCTTAATTTCAGGCTCTTCTTGTGTACTCTGTCAAGCTATATTATATTATATTACCTAAATATTTTGGTACAAAATGGTAAAAAAAAAAGATCCTCGACCACACAGAACGCATCGTTATTCTCCTGTTCTGGTAGGTCTCAAATCCTGAGATTGGTGCATCTTTGCTTATTCTTGAGATTCCCAAGAGCTTTGATTTTTGCCTGGAAATATGCAATATAGTCAATTTGTTCTTCAATATTTATTTCATCTATGTGACCTGACCATCCAGCGTTTTAGCTCTGCTTTCATATCATTCATGGAATCAGGTCTGAGTAGCTTAATTTCAGCTACTATTTTGAGAATATTAGACTTAATTACCATTAAGGTAGCAGGAACTTCTCCTGATTCAGAAGTATTGGTGTCTGCCATGTAGAATAAATGCACCAATATACCATGAAAAGTATCTGATTGTGTAGTAGATTTTGCACAATGGTCTTATACAATGATTGGTCTTCCATACATCAGAGTAGCTCAACAGTATCCTTTCCGAAAAACACCATGCTTGACTGCTTGGATTTTCAAGGTATCTAGGTAAGCCAATGTAGTGCTCTCAAACAAAGCCAAATTACCCCAGGGAGAGAAACACAGTTTAGAATTAGAATGGGAAAGAGGTTCATAAAATGATAAAAATATATTTGAGGTGCAGCATTTAGAGTTGAACATAGTGGTAATATCCATTCATTCCAAGCAGCAGTATCTTTTGTGATGAAAATGCTGGTGCATATGCAAGGTTTCTTAAATACACTCCCATTTTCAATTAGAAAAAGGAATAAGAATTAACTGGTTATGCATGATGATGCATTAAATTACAAACAATTAAGAGATCCATTTGCTAAGCTGTGTTGAGTATTTAACTTAGCTTTTAATGTGTGTTAAGAGTTAGCGTGGTGCCGCATTAACAGTTAATTCAGTGACTCAACTGTTAGAACACAATAATTGTTTCTTAACAACTAACACATAGATTCCTATTAGGGGGGGGGGGGTGAAATGGGCAGGAAATGTGTGGTGGCTGAGCCATGCAGTTAACAAGGGTGTGAAGGAGTAACTTAGTTAATTACAGAAATGTGATGTGAACCAGGGAAGTTTTCACAAGTTGTGAACAGTATGGGGCCCTTTTAGTAAGGTGCACTAATGGATTTAGTGCATAATAATGATTAGTGCACGCTAAGGGGTGAATTCTCTATATATAGCGCTGAAACAATTGTTGCCAAAATAAGCACTATTTTATAAGCTGTGCTTAAAGTTAGGCATGGTTTATAGACTAGTGCTTATGCCCAGGAACCTCACCTAACTTTAGGCGTGGCCATTTGCACCAACTGAAATAGGGTGCAACTGTGTGTGCTTAAATTAGGTGTGTTTCTCCCTTATTCTACAAGTATATTCGTTAATTTTAGGAACAACCCAATTGCTGTAGAATACGTTTTGATTTCCAAGTGGAAATTAAGTAATGATATATAGAATTCCAGTGTAAATGTGAAATTATCACATAGCCAATAGGGATATCATTGAAAAAAAAAGGCTTTTTAAGGCTGTGGTAAAAAGTGACCTCGGCGTGAAGCAATGCCACGCACCAACACTACCACAGGCCACTTTTTACTATGGCTATGTAAAAGGACCTCTACATCTGTTAGTGCACCTTAGTAAAAGGACCCCTATATGAGAAGTAGCGAATTGATAAATGAATTAAAACTTCCTTTAATATTACTGCATTCTTTTGAAATAAATTTTGCAGGGTTATTTCAAGTGAAGTTAAAGTATGTTCATGGAAGTGGAAGAAAATATTACACAGGATTCACTTTCAGAAAATATTAGCCAAGGTCTTAAGTGAAAAAAATTAAAACAAATAAAGACAAAGAAATAAAAGCATAGGGGTTTTCATTATGTGGGGGAGTTACGAAAGGGTTAAATGTCAAAAAACATGCATTATTTTACTATAACTCCTGCTAGTTTACAGAATCCCACATTATATATGAATTGCATAGTATTTAAGTGGATGCAAAGGACCTCATTATTATGCAGCTTAAACAAGGATGCTTGTATTAAGCTTTGCAAACTGTGTTATGCATGGAAAATAATGTCACCTTTGAAATGACATACTTTTTCATTTTGGGGAACATCAAGCTGCTAACATACATCTTGATTCTCCTGGAAGCCAACTTATATGGGACAGTATGTAAAATAACATTCCTCCCCTCCCCAAAGACACCCCAAACATTAGCAAGGACCCACATCCCACATCAGTTCTCCCTGGGCATACCTCCTCAATCTCTGGTGTTTAGCAGTGGGGGCAGTCACTCCTGTCCACTAGGATGCTGATTTCAAAATGTATTTATTTAAAACATTTATAACCTGCATAATCTGTACAGTTCTTGGCTGTTTACAATAAGTACATTCATGATGATGAAATGACAAATCATAATAAAAACATAACCATCACATACATACTACACCAAGGACTCCACACACAGCAAACTAACACCAACTACATATTATTCACTAGTTTCACAGTACTATAGCTAATGGTCAATCTTCCTTATAAATAAAAATAATATAAAGAACATTCATGAACAATAGGACTGAAACACCATGCTTCACAAATGTTCCACTGAGAGACAGTCAACTCCCTCTTACAAATCAGCAGTAAGCCCAATGTGGGCTTACCTCACACTATCCCAGAACTACTGCTGGCCCAACATGGTTGCAGGCGGTAGTTCTGGCTTCAGTGCACATCATTCCCGGAGCACCAGAAAACATTTTTTTTGTAGTGTGGTGCTAACCTGGTGCTGCCCAGTTACCACCAGTTTACCATGGGAGCTCTTACTGATACTTCAATGGGTGGCAGTAAGTGCTCCCCACCGGCTCGAGCGCATGACATCTCCAGAGCACCGGAAAAAGGTTTTCTTGTAGTGTAGCGCTAACCTGACAGTAATCGGGCATCACCGTGTGCTGCCCAGTTACTACTAGGTTACCACGGGAGCCCTTATTCCCACCTCAATGGGTGGCAGTAAGTGCTCCCCACCGCATGGCCATGTGAAAGAGTTGTCTTATCGTATGGCCATTTTTTAAAGAGCTTTTTACCAGCTGCAGTAAAAAGGGCCCCGGTGCACGGGAAAAACAGCCCTCACCACTACCGCAAGACCCTTTATCCCACATCTTAGTAAAAGGACCCCCAAATTTTTTATAATCAAGTAAAATCCTAAGTTGTGAAGGCTCAAATAAAAGATATTTAACATTTTACAACTTGAGAAAGCCAAGGTTTTTGCCAAGAGAAAAGCCTCTGTTAGTCTGGTTGTGAGCCCTTGGGCCCCGGCCGAGGCCTAGTATAGGTGTTAGGCCAAGGCAGAGGGTGGGCCGAGCAGGCACTACACACTACCCCAGCTACCAAGCCCTGTACACACATGCAGCAACCAACTTGCACCTCCAGAAAAGGGAAGATAGGGCAATCAGGCGGGCCTCATGGCCTATTGGGAACCAATTCACTCAGAATTCAAGCATGCGGGCCTCACAGCCTAACTGGAACTGACTCATACTTAGATAGAGAAGAAAGAGACTAAACGAGGGGTCCTCCATGGGGACCGGAGCACCAGCAACACCCTTGGTGCTGGTAATCAAGGATAAAGGGAAGCATACACAGAAACATGTCAAGCCGTAGCCCACCACACACAAAGAAGGTGAGGGATCGGAATATAAGATACTGTAGGCAGAGACCCTCAGCAAACAGGGAAGGGAAAAGTCCGCAAAATGGAGTGCAGAGCCTAACACACACATCAGCACAGAAAGGGACAGTGCTCTGTAATACAGGAGGTAGTACAGCAAAGAAAGGACTGAAACAGTCACAAAGGGAAGACTGCAGTAAACAGACAAGTGCCAGAAGCAGAGAAGCTCTGCAGACAAAGGGTTAAACCAAGCTCAGCACACACACAGCAACCAGAGGCAGGGAAGATTGCAGGCAATGGGTTAATCGGGAGTACACTGAAAGAGCAAACAAACAACCCCCAAGCAGAAAACAAACAGGGCACAAATGGAACTCCAAGGAATGGGAAGCAAAACAAACAAACTGGAACAGAACGAGGTAGGAACTCACCACATAGCACTACAGCCCAAACAGAGAAACCCAGGTGCAGTGAGAGAGGTAATTAGACACACACAGGCAGCAGCTGGCAGACAGAGACAGAACAACAGAAACTGCAATCAAAGGAAAGGAGTAATAACTCCATGCAAACATAGAGCTAATAGCTCAGACAGAGCAAAGGTAAGGCTTCAGCAGAAATGAAGTAACACCAAAACAGGGGTTGTAGGGAAAGGTCAGATTAAGTAGATCACACTGATATCAGCTCAGCCCCTGACAGACCAATCAGGAGCAGTTCCAAGCATTCCCCTGTTTGACTAGCAGAATTCTAACAGAATCATAACAGCCTCCTGGTATATAACCAAAACCTTTCATCATTTTTCTTAAGTAAGGCTACTGAAGTCTAGAAAACTCTTAAGAACATAAGCCTTGCCATACAGGGACAGACCAAAGGTCCATCAGGTCCATCAAGCCTAGTATCCTGTTTCCAACAGTGGCCAATCCAGGTCACAACTACTTGGCAATATACCAAAAGAGTAAAACAGATTTTTATGTTGCTTATCCTAAAAAAAATTGGCAATACTTATGTACTTATATACTTATGTCTACTTTTTTCACTCCACTCAGTATTTTATAGACTTCTATCATATCTCCCCTCAGCCATCTCTTCTCCAAGTTAAGAGCCCTAGCCTCTTCTACCTTTTCTTACAGGGAAGACATCATATCCCCTTTATCATTTTTGTCACCCTTCTTTGTACCTTTTCTAATTCTGATGCAGTGACCAAAATTGCACACAATATTCAATGTATGGTCACAACGTGGAGAGATCCATTATCTTATGCCCCAAGAAAATTCTTGCATATTCTTAGAATGTGCCCTTGGTCTTGTAAGAATACATATGAGCAAGGCAACTCTTGGCTACTCAGACTTTTCAAGAAGTCCAGTAATATCCAAACTATCCTGGGTAATATCAGGTATATATTCTGTAGCCGTGTTCTCTTTTCTCTTCCTGGTGGGAAGGAAAAAGAGTATTTCATAGGAGGTAGCACTAAATCAAGGGAAGTTTAGGAAGGTTCGATTGTTGAATCTATTTTCTAAGGGCCCCCTTTTACCAAGCTGCAACAAAAGTGGGCCGGTGCTGGCGTTGGTATGTGTTTTACATGTGCGATGAGGCCCCCTTTTACCACATCTGGTAAAAGGGAAGTCTCATCTTCCTACAGGAAATTGCTGGGCGGCAAGTAAAGCACTTGCCACACAGCCATTTTGGTGGGGGGTGGAGCCCTTACCACCACCCATTGAGGTGGTGGTAAGGGCTCCTGCATTAACCCAGTGGTAACCAGGCAGTGTGTGGCACTGCCCGATTACCACCTGGTACACTCTGGTGCTACAACAATAAATACATTTTTGTAGCGCCAGAAATGACGGCACACTAGGGGTGGGAAGTACCACCGGGCTGCTGCGGTAGCCCGGCAGTACTTCCTTAACAGTAAAAGGAGCCCTAAATGTTTTATCCACTGGTGGATCACAGTTTAACCAGCATAAGCCCAGTCTGAACTGAAGTAACCTGAGAACTAACTTGTTCTCAAATTTCTACTCCCCCCCTCCTTCCCCACCGATCCCTTACTTGGCAGCCTGACCTTTAGCAATATTACCCTGATACTACCACTAGAGGCCTGTGACTATCATTTGTCAAGTGGCTGCCCTCTGGTTCTGCTTGATTTGGTGAGGAAAATGGCCATAGTACCCTTTTTCACACTGGGGTGGGACATCTGGATAAAATTAGGGATGTGCAGATAAAAATATTGAATTTGTTTAGTTTCCAATACAGTAGATCCTCCTGGAAAGCAACTGTCTTCATAATCCAAAGTTCACAATTTTACCCCTCCTGTTCAATAAGCCACACTAGTGACTGCTGCGCAGCAATGCCAACACAACCCATTCAAAGTGAATGGGCTGTGTAGGCATTTGCACACTGGCAGCTGCTAGCGCAACTTAGTAAACTCGGGTTAATAAGTAGATTGTTGATGTTAGGATCACATTGCTTTATACTATGTATGGTGAGATTTGTCCCGCACGGTTGATAAATAAAGGATCATTTCAAGTGCCAAGATTTTAAAGAAAAATAGAGGTGGTCTAAAGTTTAGTTGATAATTTAAAAAAATTTATTAAACTATGAGCTTTTGAAAATAGCATGCCACCTTGGTTCTTAATATAAATAAGACTGCTTATTGGTATGCAGTAATGAATATGAGCTACAGATTCGTGTCTGTTTATTAATTCATCCATTGATATTTTTTAATTAAGATTTATTTACTGTGAGGTCATTTTACTAAGCAGCGTTAAAAAGTGGCCTGTGGTAGTATAGGTGTGTGTATTTGTTGTGTGCCAGGCCAATTTTTACCACGTCTGCAAAAAACGGCTTTTTTTAACGGGACAGGAAAACGGCATGTGGTAAAACTGAAACCAAGTGCGCACCTAAAACCAGCCTGAGCCCTTAATGCCACCCATTGATTTAGCAGTAAGGGCTCACTCGCTACATGCACGGTGCATGCCAACTGCTGATTACCACCGGAAACGCCACACATGGGAGGAAACAAATAAATAAATCATCCAGGCATTATGGGCACACACCGAATCTGAAATTACTGCAAGAGGGGCATGGTAGCCTGGCGGTAGTCTCATTTTGTCATGCGCTGCACGCGCGTAGAGCCTAACGTACCTTTGTAAAAGGGCCCCTGAATTTCTTTTTTAAAGAAATTCACCAAAAGCTGTGTACAGCAGGAAAAAGCCAGACATAAGCAATAGGCATTTGCAGCTGTAAAAAGTACAAAAATCAGTATACATTATGGAATGGGGTATGCTACTTACTATATCAACACAATCTACATTAAAACATCTTAATAGGCAGTATTGGGTATAAGCAGAAATGGAACATATAGATAGATAAGATAGAGTAATGGGTGTTAGAGAGAAATAACTGTGACTAACATAAGGAAAAATTGCATATGACATCAGAAAAGGTGCAGGAAAATGATCTCAGCTAGAGTAGGAGTGGATATTAACAGGCAATCAGAACAGCACAATAATCAAGCAGTACAAATGTTATACTGCTCAGTAACCAAGTCATACATACCAAATGCAGCACAATTAAAGCTAGCAGGTAGGGAAAGCACACTAAAATCCACTCAAGCCCTAGGGGAATTGAATTTCCAATCAACAGATTAATAACTTTTATGAGATGGATCTGTTAATATCTTGCTCTCTGGGAGCAATGAATCTTGCATTAGTCGTTTATACTCCCAAGAGAAGTTTCTAAACGTGTTTTAGGTGTTATTAACTTTGAATGAAAAATATAGCTCAGAAAGGAGTTTTAACGCAAGGTGCCTTATTCATTTTGCATAACAATGAGCTGCTTTGCGTGCATTTGCATGCTTTGCAACTCATTATTAACATATATTACAGTAAAATTAAATGTATTATTGGAAAATAACATGTTATTGCTAATTGACAATAATCCCTATTTTGCATAGGGGCTGAATGTGGAAAACGGGATGTCTAATATTTGACAAAAGGCTGTGCTGAGTACAGAGCCTTATGTAAAATTAATATAAGGATATTGACAAATACACAAGTTGACACTTCAGCGGGAACATTGATTTTTTTTATTATAAGTGGTCAGATCATTCTTCATGATACACATCAGCTTCTCTATCAGCAAAGAGGAAGTATCTTTCCAGAATGTGGCAACAGAAAACCTTGCAGAATTAATTAGCTGTGTAAGAATCTTGCACTGGTGTCTCCTGATGCCATCATCTTTGTAACATCCTAACATACACAATTGAGTAGTGAAAAGCACTTATGATTTGTAATCCTGCTGTCCCCTGTTCCACCACGTGCAAAAGCTTTTGGATCAACTGACAAATTTGTGAAGGTATGTCCTCTCCTTCCTGTCTACAGAGTAAAGATAAGAAAGAGGAAAACCATGCAAAATACAGAAGGAATCTATGTGTTCTGTGAATCAGCTTAATCATCAGTTCCACCATACAGCTACAGAGGAAGATTTTCTTGACTGCCTTCAATACGTATATCTAAATTCAAATCTCTATTCCACTGCCCTGTCATAGGGGTGGAGAGGGGGCACTGCCTTAACTAGGTACTAGGTAAAAATTTTATGTAAAGCTAATATAAATCTTCCACTCAGCACTTCCTACATAAAAGCTGCTACTCAGCACTTCCTACATAAAAGCTGTTCAAAATTAGTAAATGGTAGTAGTATACAGTGGGAAGCACCAGGCAGAAGAGCAAATAGTCCAAATAAAATAGCTCTTTATTGTAGAAACTTACAAACAGGACCTGACATGAATCATATTTTGGCATAACTGCCTTCATGAGGAGTCCATAGAACACTATACAATGCTCTAATCATGTTTGAAAATCAGCTGTATGAAAGAGCAAAACCTTTTTGCCCTCTCGACCTAAGGGACCTGTCTTCATAACGATATGGTTTCCAGTTTCCTTAACCTAAGGGATCCATCTTCACAACGATATGGCCTCTGGTTGTAAAGATGGGCCCCTTAGGTCAAGAGGGCAAGACTGTGACCTGTGACTTGTGGGATTCCTTTTGGATTTCTCTAACCTGAGTCCTAGCCATTGTCGCCCCAAAAATTGTATACCTGTCCTGCAACCCCTGCTATGCTTCTAGGTCTTCAAAAAGCCTCCTTGTATATCAATTGTCCAAAACATCTTAATTTAACCAGACAAGTATTAAAGCATAGGCGAAGTAGGTGTGTGTCTAGGTCCCAAATATTTAGGAGGGACCCTCTCAGATGTTCTAATTAAATATATCACAAGGCATACAAGTGGGATTTGCTCCTGCCCTGATGACCCTCTGGACCACAGGGAGCTTAAGGTTGGCCTGGGAGGGTGGCCTATTTGGATGTGGAGTGGGTCAGTTGCAGGTTCATAGGGGGATCAAAATCAGGGAAAGGTCTGGTAATGATGATTGGATAATGTGGTAATCGGAATTGGGGGGAGTTGGTAATGGTGACAGGAAAATGAGGTGATTAGAATCAGGTGGGGGTCTACTAATGATGACAGGGTCATGGGGGGATCTGAATTGGTGGGGTGGGGGGTGAATAACCAATCCATTTATTCAGGTCCCGGCTGATATTTAGCCAGGGCATGCATAACTGTCTTATGGGGTTCCTGGCTGAATATCAGCCAGGACCCATATAAATTTTGATGTCAAAGTCTAGGTTAGTTAGCCCTGAATATTAAATGACAGTGCCTGGACATGGTCCACCATTAAATATCAGGGTATAATTCTGCCCATGGTGGTCAGCATTAAAAAAATGTGGATCTACAGGAGGAAGTAAGATGGTGTCTTGATGGGAGGACACGGCAATGAGAGCGCTGAAGTTTTCCTCAGACATGGGGAAAAAGCCTAAGGGAAGGCCAGGGATTTCTCCTCTGAATCTCAGGTAGCTCTCCACTACCGACAATCCACCATACCAGATCTCCTTACTGCATGGTCCGGTTTGCCGCAGATGAGTTCTGCTGAGATGCTAGAAGCAACATCTCTTGGAATGCTCGAAACTACTCTGAGCCCTAAATCACAGGTCATTCCTCCTTCACCTGGGATGGCATTGAGCGGGGAACAGTGGTCGTAATTACCACAGGATGGTGCACCGACCACTGAGGGAAGCTCCATGCCTATTGTTGAAGCGCCATTGGAAGAACTTTCAGCTGGAGAGAAGGCCTCTGAGACACTAGGGTCATCTACAGTATAATGGAAGGTTCATCTCATTCTGTCCAGGTATTGGAAGTTCAGAAGCCCAAAGTCGTAATACCTCCAGTGGAGAAATCAGAGATGGTAACTTTAGGATCGCTATGGGATGCGATAGTGGCAATGTATAACTCTATTGCTACGTTGACTGCGGTAGTTTTGTCTAATCAAGATATTTCTAATATTACAGAGAATTTGAAAAGTGTTCAAATGAAACTAGATAAACTCAAGGGTCAGACTACTGACATACAGATAGTTCAATCAGTTAGTATAAAAATAAAATGCTCTCTGACAGACAGACGTCTGGAAACTTTGGCTAATTCCTTTCAATACCTTAATTTACGGTTTTTAAACTTTCCAAAACACCCTATATTATCGCCTGGGGATATTCTTAAAAATATATATGGAAGAAGTACTGCACATTCCTAAAGAAGCATTGAGGGGCATAATCAAACATCGCCGGCGAAATAGTTCGCTGGCGATCTATTTTGGTGGCGGCGCAACAGCTGGCCGGAACCGTATTATCGAAAGAGATGGCCGGCCATCTTTTTTTTTTGATAATACGGTTTAACCCGGCCAAATGCCAGAGTTCACCGGGTTTGAGATCGCCGGTTTTGTTTTTCAGCGATAATGGGAAAAAAATGACGGCCATCTCAAACCCGGCAAAATCCAAGGCATTTGGTCGTGGGAGGAGCCAGCATTTGTAGTGCACTGGTCCCCCTGACATGCCAGGACACCAACCGGGCACCCTAGGGGGCACTTCTAAAAAGTTTTAAAAAATACAAAAAAGGCTCCCAGGTGCATAGCTCCCTTCCCTTGGGTGCTGAGCCCCCCCAAATCCCCCCCAAACCCACTCCCCACAACTCTACACCATTACCATAGCCTGCACTGCACCCATTAAAAACTGCTCTAGGGACTTGCATACTGCTGTCAGGGAGCTGAGTATGACATTTGAGGCTGGCATACAGGCTGGTAAAAAAAGGTTTTTATTTTTATTTGTTTAGTGTGGGAGGGGGTTGGTGACAACTGGGGGAGTATGTGGAGCTCATCCCCCATTCCCTCCGGTGGTCAGTTGGTCAGTTGGGGCACCTTTTTGAGGCTTGATCGTGAAAATAAAAGGACCAAGTAAACCCGGCGAAATACTGCTTAACGCCGATTTTTTTTCCATTATCAGCGAAAGCCGGCAATCTGGTAGCCACGCCCATGCCCGCCCATGTCCCGCCTTCGCTACACCGCCGACACGCCCCCTTGAACTTTCGGCGACGGGAAAGCGGCGATGCTGTCAAAAAGGCCGCTTTCAATTATACTGATTTTGCCGCTTCTGAGAGATTGTCGGCCATCTCCCGATTTATGTCGGGAAATGGCCGTCGATCACTTTAGAAAATAAGCCCGATTGCCTCCTTTTGTAAAAGCTTGCTTTATTTCTTCTAAAACTTTACCTCAGGCAAAAAAGGACTCTTCTCCAGTTGCTACTAATCTAACTCAAGATAATTTGGATTTAACAGAATATTTGGAAAGTTCTGAAACTAGTCAGTTGTGCTACCCCCATTGTTACATTTGTATTTTCTCAAGATCATGATCATGTTTTGAGATTATTCTAAGAATTATATCAGACAGAAGGTCTAAGTTTTCCCAAATTTTACTAAGGGCCTCTTTTATTAAACCACTACAATTATTCACGGCACAGAAAATGAGAGGAAGTCTATTCAATTCTTATGGGCTTCCTCTCATTTTCCATGTGGGAATTACTAGCACAGCTTTGTAAATGAAACCCTAAGTCTACTCAAGAGAGAAGGAAGAAGTTTTTGGTATATAGACAACAGGTCCAGTCCTTAGGGAGCTCTTTTCAACTCCACTAGCCATATAAATGTGTGGTTTTCCTATCATGTACTAGATATGTTTTATTTGGCCCAGACCATTTGTGCTTTTTGGTAGAAGATAAAGAACTGGAAATCAATTAACTGTTTAACTCTTATATATATGTACATTTCTCCTTTGGAGGTTTATAACTGCTACTTGGATCGGTGGAATTCACATTCCTTTTATTCTTTCTTTAATTAATCCCTGTTGCTTTAAGGGTGGTTTTCCTTCTTGCTTCCTCCATACTTGTAAACTAAGTAACACATACTTTGGTGGTTTATAATTATTTTCTTTTTTTGTTTTGTTTCTACTTTTGTGATTTGCTTTCAACTATATTTGCTTGTATATATTGATAAATGCAAAAAAAAAAGCAGCTGACCAGAAAAATAAACAGATTCTATATAGCATGACTTTAAGTTGTGCGTACAAATCCAATCGTATTCTGAATTTACGCATGCAACTTAGTTAACAAGCCAATCAGTGCCAATAATTGCCAATAAGCAAGCAATTATTGACACTAATTAGAATTTACATGCACAGCTGTCTAAGTGTATTCTATAATGTGATGCACATAAATTCTAAGTCGCATAGTTGAAAAGGGGGCATGGCCATGGGCATGGAATTGATGGGTTGTGGGCATTTCTAAAATCTATGCACATTGTTATAGAATACACCCAGTCAGCATCTAATTTAGGAATTGGCAATTACACCAAGTTTTACTTGATGTAACAGCCCATGACTAAATTTAGTCACATGGTCGGGCACTCAATGTATTCTATAAATCATGTGGAAATTTAGGTGTATTCTATAAAGTAAACCTAAATTTAGGCATACTTTATAGAATACGCCTAAGCATATTTTGTTTTGGCAATGATTTTTTAGGTGTGATAATAGAGTCTAGTCCTATATGCTTAAACAAGGGTGAGATTTGCAGCACAGCAAATATGAACAAAAAGATACAGGTTCAGTGGTGAAATTCACCTTCTCAGCATATATATCCAAAAGACAAACGTAAGTAGAAGTGCTACAATTTATATAGAAAGAGTGTAATTTTATAACAGGATGCCTATATGAGAAAGCCCAAAAGGCACTTATTTTAAGCCTATTTTATGAAGACATATGAAGGGAGGGGGGTTATCAACATGAGCTATCATTAAGATGTGTTGTTTTATGTAGCCTCAAAAATCCACTATTGCCCACACACAAATTTACACTTGCTCTGAAAAAAAGTATAACCATATGATTGTATTAATGCATTTTATAAAATGTGCAGTTACATGGCAACTCTGTGCTCCACCATATCAGCACCCCTAGGAATGCCTAAGCAGCGATCATGTAAAAGTGAAGAGTTGGATGCCAGCATTTGTACCAGACTTCAGCTGCTGTAAGTACAGGTGCCCAAATTGGGGGTTGGAAATGGGCGCTAAACGCTATTCTATAGAGATCGCTCAGTCGTTAGAGAATACCAATCCCTGCTGATTTTTTCTAGCGGCAACATTTGGGTATCTTTAACTGATCCAGTCCCAAATGTATAAGTTATACATTTAAATTACAGTGTATCACTGAATATTGACCTCAAAGTAACTACCTTATGCTTACAAAGACCTATCTGGCTGATATTCATCCCACAGGAAGCAAGATGGCTAAATGCTGTGATTGGCGCTGAACCCGGGTCGTTTCCAGTAACTGACATTAAATATCCAGGGTTTTTTTTTGATGGCTTAAACTTATCCAGTCAAGTTAATATTCAGTGCTGGCTGGTTAAGTTTATAGTGGGCAAAGATAGGATTGCTATTTAGGTGGAATGATTTGGCTGCTAAACTTAACTGGTGAAGCGCTGAATATTTGTGGCTAGATGCTATGTACTATGCGCTAATACTCAGTGGAGATAACCAACTATCTTATGCTGAATATTTGCACTTAGCCAGCTAAGTGCTATTTAACTGGCTGGTTAAAAAACACTGAATATTGGTCAGTATGTATCTAGCACTGTCCTTTAGATACAAAATGTGAGAAACATAGAATCGCCTGTGAAGGGCAATTCTATAACCTAGGCACTCATTTCAACAGGAACGTTAATATATGTAGAAGTTTAGAATGCTAGCATTTGCAAGTGTATGTGCACAGTTAAGTGCAAAAATGCTAGTATGGTGCCTAAGTTCTTTTCTGCAAATACCTGTTAAACTACACAGGGGTCCTTTTACTAAAGCGTGCCAAAAAATGGCTTGTGCTAGTGTAGGTGCCTGTTTTGGATGTGCACAGGCCCAGTAGGCCTGCAAAAATGGCCTTTTTTTTAAAGCCGAATATGGATGTGTGGCAAATAAAAATTGGCAAGCATCCATTTTGGGTCTGAGACCTTACCACCACCCATTGACTTAGTGGTAAGGTCTCACGTGTTAACCGGGCTGTCATTGTCAGTGCACGTACACTGCAGCTTACCATCTGGTTAGTGCCGTGCACCAAAAAATAAAAAATATTTTCTGGTGCCCGTATCGGATGCGCGTAAAAATCAAAATTACCGCCCAGGGTACACGGTAGCCGGGCGGTAGTTCTAATTTAACACACGTTGTACACGTGTAGGTACCTACGCATTATAGTGTATATTTGCAAGGGGGACATAAATAGGGTCAGATTATAAATAGGATATAGGCGGGGATCCCACTTACACGTGTACTGTAAGTTACACGCATCCCTGCTGCATTTGGGCATGGACACTTAAAGCAGTTCTATGGCTAGAGTGTGATTGCCTAAATGTGCAGAATGTTGATAGCCAGTCATGCTAGTATTCTATAACAGAACCTAGGTGCCTAGGTTCTGTTATAGAACAGGCTCCTAACATGTACCCTCAATGCAACAAATTGGAGATACTCTGTTATAGAATTGCTGCCTAAGCATCTTCCCCCTAATCTTCAAAAGCATTTAATCGGCCAGGATCGGCACCTGGCCAGTTAAATGTCCCATAATCAGATATCCACAAATTTTCAGCAGGACATTGCTGGCCATGACCCACTGAAAATTTGCAGTTAGTGGCTAGCAGATTGCCAGTTATATCATGCAATATAACCGTCTATCCACCGATTTTCAGTGCATCTCTAGCTAAATTTGGCAGCCATATTTGGTCGCATAAAAACCAGACCTATCTTTGGCCGGTTCAAACTTATCCAGCCAGCGGTCAGAATCAGCTTGGCCAGTTAAGTTTGAACTGGCCAAAAAGAAACTAGATATTTAATGCTGGTCACCGGAAACAGCCCAACATTGAATATCCAGGCTCAGCACCAGCCAAAGGAGTTAGCCAGGCTAATTCACACAGTCTGCATATTGGGCCCCTTGAAATTGGGATGAACATTTTCTGACCACTGTTGTGCACTTAGAAAGCCATAATTATGGTTATACAATTAAAGACCAAATGTAGTTGAACACTAAGAAGGCCTTCTCAGAGAAGTATTCGTATCAGGAAATGGATCCAAGTCATGTTGACGCATTGGGGATTTGGAGAACAGTAAGGAGTGTGTGTTGGCCAAATTTAGCCTTCATCCTTGAAACATGCCAGGCCCTAGCCTCTATTTCTCTAAATAACCGATTTATCTAATCATCTAAGGTCATGTCATTCAATAAAGGAAGACTGAGAATGAAATAATTGAAGAATTGTAGACCATTGTTAGGTATTAAATGATTTTTTATCAGATCTGAATTATTTTGTACTACTGTGACTTTTATATTCAGCGTTATGACATTGCACAAATATTAAAAAGTCAGTTAAAAATTTTAAATTTTAAATTGTTCAGCATGATTGCATACATGGTAAAATGTAGCAGAAAGATGAAATGAAAAAGCACTATACCTGTATTCATCCTGAGTAAACCGTGGAATTATTGATGGTTGCAACACTGTTATTATTACAGTAGTGGTATTATATTTCACAGGATCGCCATCATCATAAGCAATAACCAACAACTAAAAATAAACAAAGGTCACTAAATTAACCTGAGAAGAAAGATTAATATGACAGTTTCTCCAAAGAAATTTCCAATTAAGATAGAACAATCAGCTAAACCATACCATGTAGGACCCTTGGCATATTACTGACATACAGAGGAATATTTATATCAGAAAAGATCACATCAGTGAATTTATTTCGTACAACATTTTTTTCCGTACAACATACAGACCTTCTTATTTGGAAAGATTATCTAGGCCACAAGATTTGAATCAATTTCTATGTGTGTGATATACTCCTCAAAAATAATACAGTTTGTTCTGTGTATGCATTTTTGGGTGAATTCTATAAATCACACCTAAAAAATCAATGCAAAAAAAAAAAAGTTTAAGCGCTATTCTGTAAGCCACACCTACAGTTAGGCATGCTTAAGCACAGGGGTCATACATAAATTTTGGTACATCCATTTGCACCAATGAAAAAATGGTGCAAATGCCCCCACCTAAATTTAAGCATGGAACCTCCTTATTCTATACTTGAATGCAAAGCTCAAATCCACACCCACACTCTACCCCGAAATGCCCATGACATTCCCATTTCCACACCCTCTTTTGTGTGACATGCGTAAAATTTAGACATTGATCACACACCTAAATTATGCACTTAGGGGGTCTTTTACTGAAGCTTAACTTGAGTTATCTGAACAAAACCCATTTTATTCATATGGGCCCTGCTGCAGATAACTCAAGCTAAGCTTTAATAAAAGACCCCCTTACATATTAGGGCTAGGTTTACTAAGCGGCGCTATGGGCGTGTTAGCGTTTTTAAAATGCATAAATGGTTTACGTAACACACCTTAGTAAACATACCCCTAATTGATTTCAATTAGCACCAATAATTGCTTATTAAAAAGCCAATTATTGGCACTAATTGGCTTGTTATTCAATTAAACTACATGCACAAATTGGGCATGTACCCAAATTTGTCTGTGTGTGCGCAATTTTTGGTGACTTTTATAGAATTAGGTGTTTGTGCGCAAGTCTATAATGAAGCTTTGAGGCTCATTTTCAAAGCACTTAGACTTACAAAGTTCCATAGGTTACTATGGAGCTCATTTTCAAAACAGAAAAACATCCAAAAACTGGCATAAATCTGCATTTGGACACTTTTCTTACAAAAAGATCCAAATTAGTATTTTCAAAACCAATGTTTAGACTTTTTCTATGAAGTCCATCAGAAGTGCATTCAAATCACAAGGGTGCATGGCAGGGGCATGTTAAAGGCGGAATCCTGTTGTTCCTAACACTTGGACATTGTTCAGCCATAATGGAACAAAACAAAACCATTCTGTTTTGTTTTTTAGCTACACCTGTTTTTATAATGGATAAGGCACAAAAAGGTGCCCTAAATGACCAGATGACCACTGGAGGGGATCAGTGATGGTGTCTCCTTACTCCCCCATTGGTCACTAACCCCCTCTCACCCCCCAAAAATGTGATTTAAAACATGACTTGCCAGTCTCTATGCCAGCCTCAGTTGTTATACTCAGATCCATTAGAACTGCATACAGGTCCTTGGTGTAGTCTAGTTGTGGGTGCAGTACACTGCAAACAGGTGGACCCAGGCCCATACTTCCCCCTACATGTTACACTTGTGGAGGAAACTGTGAGCCCTCCAAAACTCACCAGAAACCCACTGTACCCAGATATAGGTGCCCCCTTCACCCGTAAGGGCTATGTTAGTGGTGTACATTTGGGGGTAGTGGGTTTTGGGGGGGGCTCAGCAGACAAGATATGTACCTGGGAGAATTTTATGAAGTCCACTGCAGTGCCCCCTATGGTGCCCTATTTCCTGGGATGTCTGGAGGACCAGTCTACTAAAAATGCTGGCTCCTCCTACATCCTAATGGCTTGATTTTGTGCGTTTTGCACATTGACTTTTTGTTTTTTTTGAAAATGGACCAAAAATACAAAATGTCCAAATCACAAAACCTTGTTCAAAGCATTATTTTCCAAAAAAAAGATAAACATTTTTGTTCTTTAAAATGACTTATCCAAAGTCGTACTTAGACGTCATATCGAAAATGGCCATCTATGTAACTTTGTAAGTCTAAGTTCTTTGAAAATACGCTATAACCTACTAAGAGGAAAATGCACCTCCACTAGTGCTCATTTGGAATGCCTAAGTTTATATCTGCTCTGTTCACACTCTGCCTTTACACATAACCACCAGCAAAGCATGTATTATCAAATGGTGGCAAACACTTTTCTGATAATCCATATTCTATTGGTGGTCATTTACATGTATGCCATTCTATATGTTAAAACTACGTGTCTCATTATAGAATTACAAACAGTGGATATATTCAAGTAATGCTCACTCAAAAAATGTGAAAAAGATAGAAGAAAAGCCTTTATTGCAAAGGAACCTACTGCTCGATCCCAGCACAAGATAAGTTGATCCCACTTTCAATATTTTGAATGACACTGCATTGTACAAGTAACTGATTAAAGTTTGAAGTATGGGTTCACAGGAGATGGAAGTTTTTCAGCCAATGATTGTAGTTGATTTACAGTGGCAGCAACATGTTAGCTCCCTTGAAATGCAGGCAGTAAGTTGCTTTGCCAATAAATCTCTGAGGCTTTTCCTCCATCTTTTTCACATTTTTGAGTGAGCATTACTCGAATATATCCACTGTTTTTTGGTTTCTCTTACTCCAACTGACCAGCTAATAAAAGTAGGCATAACTTAAGAGTGACTATCCAGCTTATAATCGAAAGACAAAAACACCTATATTGCGACCTAAATCGGGAGATAGGCGTTTATCTCCCAAAAACGAATAATGCGGTATAATCGAAAGCCGAACTTGGACGTTTTCAACTGCACTCCATCACGGAAGCGTACAAAGTTGACGGGGGCATGTCGGAGGCATGGTGAATGCGGGACTGGGCGTGGTTATCACCCAAACAGAGATGGGCGCCTTTCGCCGATAATGGAAAAAAAGTATGCGTTTGTAGCTAGAATTTAGGGCACTTTTCCTGGACCCTGTTTTTTCACGAATAAGGCCCCAAAAAGTGCCCTAAATGACCAGATTACCACCAGAGGGAATCGGGGATGACCTCCCCTGACTCCCCCAGTGGTCACTATCCCCCTCCCACCACAAAAAAATGATGTTTCACAACTTTTTATTTTCACCCTCAAATGTCATACCCACCTCCCTGGCAGCAGTATGCAGGTCCCTGGAGCAGTTGTTAGGGGGTGCAGTGGACTTCAGGCAGGTGGACCCAGGCCCATCCCCCCCACCTGTTACAATTGTGCTGCTTAATGCTTAGTCATCCAACCCCCCCAAACCCACTGTATCCACATGTAGGTGCCCCCCTTCACCCCTTAGGGCTATAGTAATGGTGTAGACTTGTGGGTAGTGGGTTTTGAGGGGGATTTGGGGGGCTCAACACACAAGGGAAGGGTGCTATGCACCTGGGAGCTCTTTTACCTTTTTTTTGTTTTTGTAAAAGTGCCCCCTAGGGTGCCCAGTTGGTGTCCTGGCATGTGAGGGGGACCATTGCACTACAAATCCTGGCCCCTCCCATGAACAAATGCCTTGGATTTATTTGTTTTTGAGCTGGGCGCTTTCATTTTCCATTATCACTGAAAAACAAAAACGCCCAGCTCACAAATTGTCGAATAAAACATGGACATCTATTTTTTTTCGAAAATACGGTTCGGTCCGCCCCTTCACGGACCCGTTCTCGGAGATAAACGCCCATGGAGATAGACGTTTTCGTTCAATTATGCCCCTCCACGTAGAGTGGGAGTGGCATAGCTAAGGTTTGAAATCAAATGCTACCTGTAACACATGAGTAAAACAATGGTGCATGGCACAACACTGTGCAGCCTGGTTAGAATAATTGAGGGGTCCTTTTACTAAGGTACGCTGAAAAATGGCCTGCGGTAGTGTAGATGCGTGTTTTGGGCACACGTAGAATTGTACATGCGCCCAAAACACGCATCTGTTTTGAAAATGAGCTTCACAGTAACCTATGGAACTTTGTAAGTCTAAGTGCTTTGAAAATGAGCCTCAAAACATCATTATAGAATTACCCACAAACCCCCTAATTCTACCAAAGTCACCAAAACTTGCGCACACACAAACAAATTTGGGTGCATGTCCAATTTGTGCATGTAGTTTAATTGACTACTACTACTACTTATCATTTCTAAAGCGCTACTAGACGTACGCAGCGCTGTACACTTGAACATGAAGAGACAGTCCCTGCTCAACAGAGCTTACAATCTAATTAGGACAGATAAACAGGACAAACAAGAGATAAGGGAATATTAAAGTGAAGATGATAAAATAAGGGTTCTGAACAAGTGAATAAGAGTTAGGAGTTAAAAGCAGCATCAAAAAGGTGGGCTTTTAGCTTAGATTTGAAGATGGCCAGAGATGGAGGTTGACGTACTGGTTCAGGAAGTCTATTCCAGGCATATGGTGCAGCAAGATAAAAGGAACGGAGTCTGGAGTTAGCAGTGGAGGAGAAGAGTGCCAGTAAGAGAGATTTACCCAGTGAACAGAGTTTCCGAGGAGGAATGTAGGGAGAGATGAGAGTGGAGAGGTACTGAGGAGCTGCATAGTGAATGCACTTATAGGTCAATAAGAGGAGTTTGAACTGTATGCGGAAATGGATAGGAAGCGAGTGAAGTGACTTGAGGAGAGGGCTAATATGAGCATAATGACACTGGCGGAATATCAGTCATGCAGCAAGCCAATTAGTGCCAATAATTGTGCTAAAAAATACATAAGTACATCAGTATGGCAATACTCGTGTACTTATGTATTTTTTAGTGCAACTATAATAAATGCCTTTTTTTCCCCTGAAAATGGACGTTTGGCAAAATGAAAATTGCAGGACATCCATTTTTAGTCTTAGACCTTACCTCAAGCCATTGACCTAGCGGTAAGGTCTCACGCGGTAACCGGGTGGTAATGGTCTACATGCGTCAAATGCCACTTGACGCACGTAGCTGCCACATGCCAGAAAATAAAAAATATTTTTCAGACTAGTGTAGAGGACACGCACCAAAATTGAAATTATCACAAGGGCCATGTGGTAACCGAGAGGTAAGTCCAATTTGGCGCGTTTGATGCGCATTGGGCATCCATAGGTGCCTGCACGGCTTAGTAAAAGGGCCCCTGAATATTTGAAAATTTGCCAACATTTTTTAACAACCCTAATAAGAATGATTCAATATTTAATGTCCTGTTGAAGGGCATGTGCTTTAAATGTTTGATTAATCACTGTGGTGTTATATTTTTTCCTAAGTTGACAGTAAGGATCCTTGAGGCAGCAGCTGTAAAACATATCAGTGTCTGAGGATTGAAATGAACTATATTGAAAATCTCACTGAATGGGAACAAATGTAATGAGAGATCTAAGCACCTGTGAAGGAATATTGGCAATCAATTGAATATTGTTGTTCAAAAAAATGTTTATAAGGTTGCATCATAAGAATTAATCCTGATGGATAAGTAACATGAAGAGTGATTCTATACACTATGCACCCCTAGAACATGTAAATGTATTGAATACTAGCCTTTACGTGCATAAGTGTATACATACAAGTGGAAGTGCCAGAAGGGTGCATAGTGTTTTTCTATAATGGCTCATGTAACTTACATAGGGCTCTTTTTACTAAGCTGAGATAAATACTAACACCGGCTTACCGCAACAAAAAAGGCCTTACTACAGGACATGCTCAGGTATCTCACACTAATTTTGTGATTGGCACTCAGATCACGTGCAAGAAACAGATTTTATATTTTAGTGCTGGGGCAGGTTGGGGGTGGAGTATAGGCATGTTCAGCAGTAATTGATTAGTGCAGCTACATTGCTGCACACTATTTATTTATTTATTAGGATTTATTTACCGCCTTTTTGAAGGAATTCACTCAAGGCGGTGTACAGTAAGAATAGAGCAAACATGAGCAGTAGGCAATTAGAGCAGTAAAAATATTCGAATAACAATACAAAGTATGGCATGGTATACTACTTTGAAAAAATTCAAAAGCTGTGCAGAGTATGGAAATTACAAACTATTAATTATAAATCAATACTCTGTACCTCAGTTGCAAATTTAGCACTCATAGCACTTAGTAAAAGGGGCCCTATATGTCTCAGTGTCCTTTCTTTCTTTCTCAGGTGTACGTCTGCACTTAGCTGCAGAAACTTTGATCTTTCTTGAGTCTTCTCTCTTCTCCTTGCTTGGTCGGTGGGGCTCTGTGCTTCATGCCTACTCTGGTGTGGGCTCTAGAGCTGTGACCTACTACTTTAAAGTCAAAAAGAGAGTCTACCTTCCAGGCTTAATCCAATATTCTCTTTCTGTGAGTAAAGGGATACTTGGGAAAGCTAACAACTAAAAAAAAAAAAAATTTGATGTCCTTAACCTAGACACCTGACTTGTCACTTTAGTCCCTAGACTAAGAAGTACACAGGTGTCTTTCAGTTCACTTACTTTCTTACACAAACAACAATCCAAACACACTCACCTATATAAAAACTGTTGAGAGTGAACCTAGGACACAAGGCAGAAAGCCTTCTTACTCCTATGATATTTAAATTTATCTTTGAGTTTTTAGCTGCTAAGACTAGACTCCTGGCCAATATAAAGAGTATGGGGTCAATGCTCAAAATCATTTAGGGGTCCTTTTACAGCTGTGGGGAAAAGCGCCCTGTGGTAGTTGCTGGGGCTGCTTTTCCCGTGTGCCAGGGCCCTTTTAGCTGCAGCAGGTAAAAAGCCCCCCCCCCCCCAAATGGCCATTCTCAAGATAACTCTTACTGTGTAGCCATGTGGTGGGAATCACTTACCACCACCCATTGAGGTGGTGGTTAGGGCTCCAGTGGTAACCCGGTGGTAACTAGGCAGCATGCGGCAATGCCCAATTACCACCAGGTTAGCATCGTGCTAGAAAAACAAATTTACAGCATGCCGGAAACGGTGAACGCTTGAGCTGGAGCTACCGCGGGCAGCTGTGTGGGTCAGTGGTAATTCCGATTTAGCATGCAGTAAACCCGCGTTGGGCTTACTGATGCTTTGAAAAAGGACCCCTCAATGAGGTAGGAGAGGCTTCTAACCAGTTAAATGATGTTCTGATGCCTATCTGGGGATATTCACCAGCACTTATCCGGATAGTGCCACTGAATATCCCCTTTAACTGTGGAAATGGAAACCGGCTATTTTGTGGGCAGTCCAGAGACAGAATTAGCTATTATCTGGTTGAGTGCCGATATTCAGCCATTATCCAGATAAGTTAACCAGACAAATAGGACTGCATAAAAAGCAGTCCTATCTTGTCTATTTTAACTTGTTAAAGGCTGAATATTGGTCCTTACCTGAATGTCTTGGCCAGCTGTACATATCCATACATGTAATGCCAGTGTCCAGACATGGCCTGGCATTGAACATCCAGGCATACAGCTGGTAGTGGTGAAAAAAATCACTGACCACCACCGGATAAATACTTACCCCTATATTGCCAACAATGATATAGAAAATAAAATTGTAGATGGACATCAGGATTTAGACCTACTACCTTGGGCATTGAGGTGTCAGGAAAGTGCTTCTACTGAGCAGTGCTTCACTGAAATGAAGTAAATTATGAATTTACACCAGTAGGCAGTTCTTGTGGATAATATAGGAATAAGGTCTCAGCCTTTCTGTGCCGTCATTTCATCGTATAAATTCTCCTGACATCAGCTTTCATGTTAGCTAAATTTCCCAAGATATTCACCACATGGAAAGTGGTGCACATTTCTGTGGGTTAGTTCATACAGAAAGAATCATTAAACAGTTAATTCTACATAACCATTTCTATATTTTAATATGTAATCATAATTTTTACAATTACATTAGCTCTATCCAGCACCTTTCTTTGACAACAGGAACACTAATACTTTATATGTTTTTACATAATACAGTAAAAGTATCAAACGATAAAACACATTGACCTCTTGTGAAATAATTGTACAAAAGGACCAAACCAATATATTATACATTAATTATGAAATATATAAACATGAAATATGTAGAAAAGCTATGCCCATAATAGAAAACAACCCCCAAAACACAGACATTTGTAACATCTCCTTGCTTCTACCTTCAACAAATTAACACAAACCAGAAGTGATGGCAAAACAAGACCACAGCTTTATTTTATATTTTAGTTTAATAAGCTAAGGGGCCCTTTTACTAAGCCGCATAGGCACCTACATGCACCAAATGCACGCCCAATTGGAGTAACCGTCCAGTTCCTGTGTGGCCCTTGCAGTAATTTCAATTTTGGTCCGCTTCGCACGTCTGAAATTTTTTTTTCCTGGCACGTGACCATTACACGCGCCAAGTGGCATTTCACGCATGTAGGTCATTACCGTCCAGATTCTTAACTGCTAGGTCAATGGCTGCCGGTAAAGTCTCAGACTCAAAATGGACGCGTGGCAATTTTGATTTTGCCGCACGTCCATTTTCAGCAAAAAAGAGACCTTTTTTACAGGCACGCTAAAAAATGGATCGGCACGTACCCAAAACCCACATCTACATTACTGCAAGTTATTTTTCAGCATGCCTTTGTAAAGGACCCCTCAGGGATCCTTTTACAAAAGGGTTGGTGCACAGCAACAGGCTTGCCATGTACCAATCTCGAACTATTGCTGGCCTACTGCAGGAGCCCGGTGGTAGTTCCCACCACCAGTGTGTGCCATTTTTAGTGCTACAAAAATATTTTCTAGTCCTTACCCATTGGTAATCAGGCAGTGCCGCGTGCTGACCGGTTACCACCAGGTTAGGGTGGGAGCCCTTACCACCACCTCAATGTGTGTTGGAAAATGCTCCTCCTCAAAATGGCCAAATGGCAGGTGGTTCACTTACCACACAGTCATTTCTTTTCCTAAAATTTGGCCAGCCTTTTACCTGCTGCTATGGTAATAGGGGGGCTCAGAGCGCATCATAAACATGCGTTGGTGCTAGTGCAGGCCCCTTTTACTGCAGCTTTATTAATGGCCATATGCTAATATTGCTATTAGTGTGTGGCCATTTGTAACAATTACCACTTGAGCACTTACTGCCACTCAGTGGCGTAGCTACGGGTGGACCTGGGTAGGCACAGGCCCACCCATTCTTGCCTCAGGCCCACCCAGTCTAGTGGCCTCCAAAGCACCTCATTGGTGGTGCCTCATGCCTCTCTCTCTCACCCTCATGGCAGCTTCCTGTCTTTCTCTAAATTCCCCACCACCGCCTCATCTACCTTTGAGCTATTGCCGGCAGTGATTCCTGTAATTGACCTGTGACAGCCTTGCAGGCTTCCCTCTATCGCGTCCCGCCCTCAATGACATAATTTCCTGTGTCTTCACTGGTGGGGACGTGGAGAGGGAAGTCAGAAGGGTTGGCACAGGCTGCTTACTGGAATCACTGCTGGTGACGGCTTTTAGGTAGACTGGGAAAGAAGAGAGGAGCAGATGCTGGCAGGGGAAGGAAAGAGAGAAATGGATGCTGGGGGTGGGGAAGAAAGGAATGGATGTCAGCCGGTGGGAAAGAGAGGAATGGATGTCAGGTGGAGGGGGAAAGAGGAGTAGATGCTTAGCAGGGGGGGGGGGGGGGGGAGGAGAAGAAGAATGATGATAGCAGGGTCAAAGGGAAAGTTTAACAAAAAAAAAACTGTATGTATGACAGGGGTGGGGGTGGGAAGGGCCCATCCAGGTTAACTTGGGGCCCACCCAAAATAACAGGTCTGGCTATGCTCCTGCTGCCCCCATTTTGTAAACAGTAAGGGCTCATGCAGTATTCCTGTGCTAACCAGTTAGGACCCAATTTTATAGACGGTGACGAAAAATTGGAAAAAAAATGAACTAAAAGTTAGGCCACATTTATAGAATAGTGCTTAGCACCAGGATCTGCGGTTAACTTTAGCCATGAGGATTTACACTAACTAAATGCTGATGTAAATCCTCACGTCTAAGTTAGGCATGGATCCCCCTTATTCTATAACAGCATGCATAAATTGCACCAATGCCCCAATCCACCCATGACCTTCCATGGCCACATCCTCTTTTTGAATCCAAGCATAAAATTTAATTATGGATCCCAGCACCTAAAATTGTGCACAGAAATGTTAATTGATGCCAATTAGTACTGACAATTGATTATTAGTACCCAATTATCAGCGTTAATTGGCTTGTTTTTCAATCAAGTTGTGCACGTAGATTGGGCATGTGTCCAAATTTATGCAGGCAGTTTTTAGAGTTAGCAGTAATGTAGATGTGCTTACAGGTTAGTGCAGGAATGCCCACTCTCCGTCCATGACACACTCTCTCATTAAAAAGGGAAAGGAGATGGGATTTGTTATACCATTTCTCTGTGGTAACAATCAAAGCAGTTTATATATTATATACAGGTACTTATTTTGTACTTGGGGTAATGAAGGGCTAAGTGACTTGCCAAGAATCATAAGAAGCTGCTGTGGGAATTGTTTGAAAGTAGGTGCAAAGTTGCACTGTCTTTCAGGATGTTTTTCGGGATCTATTTTCCAGTGGAATAAAGGAGGACTTTATTATTTCTGATTGAGTGAACCATAGAAGAATCTGCATCCTATGGACCTTGTATGTAATTCTGATTTCAGCTCTTATAATGGAATCATGTGGAATCAGAGAGAGAGAGAGAGAGAGAGAGAGAGAGAGAGAGAGAGAGAGAGAGAGAGAGAGAGAGGGAGAGAGAGAAGGCACGAACCATCTAAAGTTTAATAGTGAACTTTTAGTTAAATGTGATTTTTTATGTTTCTCTTTGGGTTAAAAAAATGGAAAGTCAGGAAAAAAAAACATACACAGAAATGTTGACAAAAATCATACTAATTTAACATTTTGAAGCATTAACAAAAATACAAACATGTTGTTCCATCAATTTTTGTCTTATTAATGTCTATCTAATTTGACATTCCATTTTTTGGTGACTAGTACCTATACTAAAGAATTGTGCTGTCTACCAACCCAGGATCTCTAAATTATAGTGCATAGAGAGAGAATGATGAACAACAAAGCATATGGAAAGCCTGATCAAAATTCCAGCAGAACAGTGGAAAGATGTCCCAGTAGCATTGATCCAAAAAAGAAATGGAAAGCTGTCAATCTGTTGCTTGTCAGGTAGAATTTTTGTCTTTAATGTGTAGAAAGGATATAGACTCCTGAGTATCCCTTGGTCCCTGGATTAATTCATTGCAGGCATTCTTAACCTTCCTTACACACACAAATAGCTTAACAGTGGTATGCCAAATGGGGTGATTGAAATTAAATGGTTGGGGGGGGGGGGGGGTAGGAGTAAAAAAGAATAGTGGTGGAAAAAAATGAGGTCAGCCTGGGGATGCTAGTGAGTGATGAGAGAGTCAATGAAAGTGAATCTTGAGGGAGAAGGGAAGCAGATAGCAGAAGAATGATGGAGGGAGCAACCCATTTAGAGGGAAATAGAAGTCTACTACTATTACTACTTATCATTTCTAAAGTGCTACTAGACATATGCAGTGCTATAAATATTATCCCCCTAAATCTACATATAGTGCTTAAAATTGCATGTGCAAATTTGTGCATGTGCCCAAATTGAACATGCAATTTAATTAACAAGCTAATTAGCATGGAAACTGGGTGATAATCAATTATTGGAATTTATGCATCCCTATGGTTGCTATTTTATATAGATGTGTACGTAAAATTTTCCACAGAGAACTGCGAAGCGGGCATAACCAAGGGAGTTTCTAGGATTTGTGCACAGTGTTATAAAATTTTTTGGAGGGTGGGAGGTCTGAACCTAATTTAGGTACAGAGATTTACACCAGGGTTCAGTTGTGTAAATCCTCTTTCCCATTTTGGGCACCGATCCTGCCACTAATGGGCAGATAATCGAAAGCCCCAAACTGTACCAAACAGAGCTCAAAAATAGCGCTGGAACAGTGCGGGGCTTTAATATTCCTATGATCAGGATAATATTATGCAAATTTATGCACACTATTATCTCTGATCATACAGTACATTGTGGGAGGATTGTGCCAGAGCGCATCGTCCCGCACTTGTTTGACAGGTCTGGACTGTCAAAAGCCCAGACCTGTCAAACACAGGGGCTGAAGGTCCATGAGACCACCAGACCCCAAACAGCATGGCCCTGGTGGCCTAGTACCCCCACCCTGAGCCAGCGACACAGAGGCTGGAGGTGTAGTGGACCTCCAGTTCCCCCGACCCCCAACATAAGTTCATAGGGTGCTGGAGATCCGATGAGTCTCCAGCCCCCTTAACCCCCATAGCATCCCCTCAAGTAGAGCCCTGGTAGCCCAGTGTGCCACAAATCACCCTCCCCCCACCTAGTAGTCTAGTGGTCCTCTTCCCCACTCCCTACCTTTGTCAGAGGAGGGAGGTTGGCTCCCTCCTCTTCCATCAGAGTTGCCTCGAAAATGGCGACACCCAGCCCCGGTCAGCGAATCCCAGGATGCCATTCTCATCAACTCTGTTGTTTGCTCTTTGCTTTTTGGCTTTGTGAGGAGTGTGGACTCTTGTTTCGTGTCCTCCATTTTACAAAGCTACAGATGTACATGCTGCCAATAAAGTAGTCAGATCACAATTTTAAAGTGGTTTGGCGGTGGGCATAAAGTACATAGGGTTAAGGAGAATGAGTCAATTAGACAGTCCTATAAAGCCCTGGCTGAAACAAGCAGTTCTTTTCAAACCTATAACAGCAAGAATCAGTAAATGGCACTCAAAATTCAGTGCCAAAACCCTCTCCCACTCAAAATTCAGTGCCAAAAGAAACTGGTGCCAAAAAGTATTCTAGAATGTGCATTCTGGGATCTGCAATCTTTATAGACTAGTGCATCGCACCAAGATCCAAGCCCAATTTTGGGCGCCAGGATTTACACCACTTGAAGCCAGGTGTAAATATCAGTATGCAAGTTGGGTACAGATCCACACTATTCTATAACGCTGCACACATTTTAAGGGAACATCTTGACCCACCCATGCCTCTCCCATGGCCATACCCTCTTTGCAAATCCATGTGAAAACACTTAGGGGTCCTTTTACTAAGGCGTGCCGAAAAACGGCCTGCACTGGTGTATGTGCATGTTTTGGATGCGCGTATGTCCATTTATCAGCGCGCCTGGAAAATACCTTTTTTTGTTGCCGAAAATGGATGTGTAGTGTAAGAAGGAAGAGGCTGTCCTACCCTGGTTAGGCCCCTAGAGGGCGTAGTTCCCCTAAAATGTCCAGGGAAAAGGGCTGGGTGAGTGCTGAAGGGAGCCAGAAAGGGGAGGGATAGCTGGAGGTTGCTAGGACCGGGGCGAGTCCTGGAGGATAGCTGGAGGTCGCTAGGACCGGGGCGAGTCCTGGAGGATAGCTGGAGGTCGTTAGGACCGGGGAGAGTCCTGGGGGGATAGAAACAGGTGCAGCAGGTTATGGGCTGGGGCCTGTTTGGCTATTAACTACTTATACTCCTCCTGAGCAGTGTTGCCAGGTGGGCGGTTTTCCCGCACAATTGGGCGGTTTTCCGCGACCCGCCGCGGGAAATTTTTGCCCGCGGCGGGTCGCGGTTTTTTGGGCTTCTTTTTCTTCTTTTCCGCGGTTTTTCGGGCGGTTTTTTGCGGTTTTTTCGGCCGCGGGGGGCGGGGTTAGTGACGTTGTGGGTGGAGTTAGTGACGTTTTGGGCGGGGTTAGTGACGTTCTGGGCGGGGCCGGTGACGGGGGAGGCGGGGCCGATGACGGGGAGGCGGGGCCGATGACGGGGGAGGCGGGGCTGGTGACTGTGGAGGCGGGGCCGATGACGGCGGGGGCGGGGTTGATGACGGCGGGGGCGGGGTGATGACGCGGGGGTGGGGGTGTCAGGGGCGGGGTTTGAGTTTGGGCGGGTTTTGGGCTGGTTTTTGGCCTGGATTGGGTGGGAAAAAAATTTTCCACCTGGCAACCCTGCTCCTGAGTTGTGAGGGGAGAGGAGGAGAGCTGGCAGCTGAGAAAGAAGGCTGGGAACTGAAGCAGAGGGATCCCCATGAGGAGTGCTGGCTGAGCCCTATGGCCTGGTGGTGAAAGGACTGTGTCTAGAACAGTGAAGAGGTACTCTGTGGCCCAGAGGAAGAGACTGTGTGTCTAGAGCTGGGTGCTACAAGGAGGGACTGTGGGTCCCGGGGACTGAGTTAGTACTGAGCCCAAATGCCTGTGTGAGAGGGCTCAGGGGGAAGAAATCTATGGATATTGAACTGTGCAAGAAGAAATGTTTAAAAGGGAAGATTGCACTGAGTAGAAAGAAATGAAATGGTTAAGCTGGAAGAACTGTTTAAGCTTGTGAAAGTGTTTTAAGCTAAAAGAAGTGTGCCCCAGAGGCTGGAATAAAGAGGTGTATGAAAATAGCCTGATTGGTGAGACCTGACTATGTTTGCCTTCTGAGAAGCAGGTCACCCTGAGCAGAAAAGGGTAGCAGATTAATTTGCATAAAATCTGCATATTGAGAACCAGCTCACCCTGAGTGAAAGAGGGATCTGGGAGCCTGAGGTGGGAGCTTCCTCATCACAGAAGCATCATCATTTTTCACAACAGCAAAATTAAAACCAGCTCACATCCATTTTTGGCATGAGACCTTACCCATGGATTTAGCAGTAAGGTCTCACGAGTTAACCAGGCGGTAGTTGTCAGCGTGCATACACTGTCGATTACCATCTGGCTAGCACCATGCGGTAGAAATTTTCTACCACGTTTTGGATGCATGTCAAAAAAGGAATTACTGCCCGGGGCATCTGATAGCTGGTTGGTAGTTCCAATTTGACATGCCTTGTACATGTCCAGGGGCGTAGTCAGACTTTGGCGGGAGGGGAGTCCAGAGCCCGAGGTGAGGGGGCACATTTTAGCCCCCCGCCATTGCTGAACCCCCCCATCATTGCTAACCCCCCCGCCACCAACTTTGACCCCCCTGCCATTGCCGCCCCTCCCCCCCGCCGACAACCCCACAGCCCCCCCACCGCCGCTGCCTACCTTTGCTGGCGGGGGACCCCAACCCCCACCAGCCAAGCCGAGCTAGCCGTCAGACTAGAATGAAGCCTTGCGCAGGATTGGGATGAAGAGGATCTCGGCTCGGATGGCGGGGGTTGGGGCCCCCCGCCAGCAAAGGTAGGCGGTGGTGGTGGGGGTCATCGGGAGGGAGGTCCAGGGGAAAATCTATGGGGGCCCAGGCCCCCGTGGCCCCATACTGGCTATGCCCTTGGTGTAGGCACCTACGCACCTTAGTAAAAGGGCCCCTTAAATGCTATTCTAGAAATGTGTGTATGTGTGTTTTCACGCAGCTCTGCTATATCTGCCCCATTTTGGCACCTTGTATCCATTAGAATACTTTTCTGCGCCTAATGTTTGGTGCCATACATACAATTCCCCATATATATGCTGTTGAGCCGGTACAAAAGCCAACAGCAAACCTTTTCCCCATGTACATGCATTCCCTTCTTCAAATGGGAAAATACATGCTCAAATCTCTACATAGTGTGGTTCTCCGCAAGTAAATAGCAGCTTTCTAAAATCAGTTTTTATACATTTATTTGAGATACATGTATACATTCCAGTATTTACATGTGGAACTCATGAATAGCACCAATATATCTAATTAATGACATTACTAGTAAAGAAAATGGATTAAAAAGAGTAAACCTGATTATATATTTATTTTTCTAAAGTCCTCTTAATTGCTTTACAATATAAAATGCTAAAGAAACTTATATTCTAAGCAATATAAAATATCCTGCTTACTAAAGTATAGTAAGATTTTGTAGTTTCCACAGGTTAATGGTCAAAATTAAAGCATAGTACCTTATTTGATTAACTTATTCTGGGGATCATTGGGAATTCATGAACAATCACATAAAGAAATGTTCAGTAATATGTCTTGAAAAGCCTTGCTGACAGAAAAGAACTGCAGGCCTGAGCTTTATTCATGAGGTATCAAAGGTTATACAAGTTTTGAATATTTATTCACTGAATGGAGTTTGACTAAAAGCCTGGAATTTAGTAATCGCAAGCTGATCAATGGTCAGCTTAGTGAAGCTGTTACATAAAAAATGTTTTAGAAGCCAAGCAAAACTTACAAACAAGAGGGAATTATACTGTTACATTTTCCAGTGTTGTAGAGAATGATGTGACTGTGTTATTGTTCTTACAGGTTTGAACAAAGGATTGTGTTAAAGTTAGTCGGACTGCACGTTAATCACAGTTAACACTGCAATTAATGTGTTAATTACTAATCACAATTTAAAAATTTAATCACAATTAATAATTAAACTCCCTCCCCCACTCACACGCATGCATGCATGGTTGGTCTAGCATCTCTCTCTTCCCTCCTGGACAGCCAGTGACTTTCCTTTCTCAAAGGAGAAGGGCGCCCATCTTCTGACACAAATCGGGAGATGGGCGTCCTTCTCCTAAGGTCGCCCAAATCGGCATAATCGAAAGCCGATTTTGGGCGTCCTCAACTGCTTTCCATCGCGGGGACGACCAAAGTTCAAGGGGGCATGTCAGCAGTGTACCGAAGGCGGGGCGAGGGTGAGGTTAACAGATGGGCGTCCTCGCCTGAAAATGGAAAAAAGCAGGGTGTCCCTCACGAGCATTTGGCCGACTTTACTTGGTCCATTTTTTTTCACGACCAAGCATCAAAAAGGTGCCCAAACTGACCAGATGACCACTGGAGGGAATCGGGGATGACCTCCCCTGACTTCCCCAGTGGTCACTAACCACCTCCCACCCCGAAAAAAACAACTTCAAAAACTTTTGTCTTTTTTTTTAGAGTATGTCCTTTGCTATGCCTCCTTCCAAAATGTGGATGTTTTTGTGAGAAGGACATCCATGCCTTTGCTATGACTCTGGCACCCTCTTTATTTATTTATTTATTTGGATTTTGGATCACAAAAAAGGGCCCCGTAATCTGTTTGCTATGACTTTGTCTTCCCTGATCACCCCTTTTACCCCTCGGTCATCTAGCTGTCCAACCGATTCTTTTGCTGGCTTCTTGCTTTTAATATACTTTCCAGCTAGCTTATTTTCGAAAGAGAAAAATGCCTATATTTCGACCCAAATCGGGAGATGGGCTTTTTCTCGCAAAGGCGCCCAAATCGGTATAATCGAAAGCCGATTTTGGGCGTTTCCAACTGCGTTCCGTCACGGAAACGAATAAAGTTGACGGGGGCGTGTCGGAGGCGTGGTGGAGGCGGAACTGGGGCGTGGTTATCAGCCGAGGAGAGATGGGCGTCTTTAGCTGATAATCGAAAAAAAAGGCGTTTTTACCGCGATTTTGGGTCACTTTTTTTGGACCTTTTTTTTCATGAACAAGTCCCAAAAAAGTGCCCGAATTGCCCAGATGACCACTGGAGGGAATCGAGGATGACCTCCCCGGACCCCCCCAGTGGTCACTAACCCTCTCCCACCAAAAAAAAATCCACTTTAAAAACTTTTTTTCCCAGCCTCTATGCCAGCCTCAAATGCCGTACCCACCTCCATGACAGCAGAATATGTTTGATCCTGTCACAGCCTTTCCCTGGGTCAGATGTGGCTCTCGGGTGCACTACAGGGTCACATCAGCATTGCATTGTGGTGGGTGTAGGGTATTGGGCTCCGTGATTTCATTAGCTTCTGTTACAGTCTCACGATGTTGGTAGTTGGTAGACTCTTCTCCCATGGTGCTTTTCCCCCTGCCTATTGGGTCAGAGTGTGCCTTGTTGTGTTTCCAGTAGTCCATGAGGTAGTGGCCATTTTTGTAAGCCAGTTTTAGATCCCTTCCATGTGTTAGCCACGTTAGAAAACTTAGTTCTTACCTTGAATGAGGCTGAAAGAGGGCATTGTACAACAATCTGCCAGCTCTGACCTGCTAATCTCACTACCAGGGAGACTTGTTGCCAGTGGTGGGGCACAACCTCTGATCTGCAGTTAACTGTGAGTAAACGCGGTTATTCCAATAAAGGACATTTTCGGAGAAATTAGTCTATAGGTGTCAACTGGTGTGCCAATGTTATACAGCAGTAACAAGTCCTAGAGGCCTGCATGTATGCAGGTCCCTGGAGCACTTTTAGTGGGTACCGCAGTGCACTTCAGCCAGGTGGACCCAGGCCCATCCCCCTCCACCTGTAACACTTATGCTGGTAAATGGGAGGCCTCCAAAACCCACTGTACCCACATGTAGGTGCCCCCTTCACCCCTAAGAGCTATGGTAGTGTTATACATTTGTGGGTAGTGGGTTTTGGGGGAGGAAGGTTGGGAGCTCAGCACCCGTGGTAAGGGAGCTATGCATGTGGGAGCTTTTTCTGAAGTGCACCGCACTGACCTAGGGTGCCCAGTTGGTGTCCTGGCATATCAGGGGGGCGAGTGTACTACGAATCGTAGCCCCTCCCATGACCAAATGGCTCGGATTAGGACGTTTTTGAGCTGGGCGTTTTTAGTTTCCATTATCGCTATAAAAAACAAATGTTTCTGTTCAATTATGCCCCTCCATGTGTTTTTGCCTCCAACGCAATGTTTTTTTTCAAAGTCTCTCTTTGCCTTCCTTATCAGTGCTTTGCATTTGACTGGCCTGGGCTTTCAGGGTGGTATTTTTGAAAAGCATCCAAGCCTGATGTAAATTTTTGACCTTCACAGCTGCTTCTCTAAGTTTTTTTTTCACCATTCTTTTCATTTTATCATAGTCTCCATTTTGAAAGTTAAACACTAATGTATTGGATTTCCTGTGTGTACTTAATCCAAAGCCAATATCAAATCTGATCATATTATGATCACTGTTATCAAGCAGCCCCAGCACCATTACCTCCTGTACCAGATCATATGCTTCACTAAGGACTAGGTCTAGAAATTTTTCCTCTCTTGTTGGTTCCTGTACCAGCTGCTCCATAAACCAGTATTTGATTTCGTCAAGGAATTTTACCTCCCTAGCATGTCCTGATGTTACATTTGCATAGTGAATATCGGGGTAATTGAAATCACCCAATTATTATTGTGTTGCCCAGTTTGTTGGCCTTCCTAATTTCTGATAGCATTTCTAAATCCTTCTGTTCATCCTGGCCAGGTGGACAGTAGTACACTCCTATCACTATCCTTTTTCCCCTTACACATGGAATTTCAATCCATAGGGATTCCAAGATATGTTTTGTTTCCTGCAGAATCTGTAATCTATTTGATTCAAGGCCCTCCTTAACGTTCAAAGCTACCCCTCCACCAATTCAATCCACCCTATCACTATGATATAATTTGTACCCTGGTATGACAGTGCCCCACTGGTTATCCTCCTTCCACCAGGTCTCAGAGATGCCTATTATATCTAATTTTTTATTTAGTGCAATATATTCTAACTCTCCCATCTTATTTCTTAGGCTTCTGGCATTTGCATATAGACATTTCAAACTATGAGATCTGTGTACTAAGGTGCACCAGCATTTTTAGCGTGTGCACAAAATTATCACGTGCTGTGTGGGCGCTTATATGAATATTGTGGGAGCCTACACAGTTAGTGCACACTAAAAGCACTAACACACTCTAGCGTGGCTTGGTAAACACAGCCCTATGTTTGTTGTTCCTATTTACATCTTGCTCATTAGTTGACAGTGTTAATTTGCAATCTTTTGTCCAATTTTACCCTTACCACGGCATACAATTTTCAATACAATTATAAAATTCTAATTTATTTTTAACATTAAAGCACTGTTAAAACAAATGTGAAAAGTTGTAAAAATGTAAAAATCAATTACTTTACCTTAAATATTGTACTGGGGTCTTCATTGAGATTCACACGTGTTATTACCCGTCCTGTATTTTCTTCAACATCAAAAATGGTGGCACTATATGGAAACTGTACCACATCTACTTTATATCGGACTCTGCTTGCTGGTGTACCCTGTGAGAAATTGATAATTGAATATGTTAAAACAGAAGAAAATACCGCAAAAAAAAGAATTCAGATACATTATTAGGGGTGTGATTCATCATGTTTATTTTTACCCATAGATAACGCTTCCCCCTCCCCCCCCCCCCACCACCACCACCATGAAAGTAAAACAACAAATTGATTTTTTTTCCTAAAAGGAAAAGAAGTACAACAGTACTTTATGCTACCCCAAGTTTTTGAATAGTTCTTTTTATACCAAGCATCGTTGGTATGAAACAGTTTACCTATTTTATTACAAAACCAACCATCCTATCTCATTTTTCAATCTCAATTAAAAATCTGAACTCAAGAATAGTAACGCAATTGATTTTGCAACTCACTGTAATGCATTCATGGGTCTTGTACTTGATAACGTAGTAACCCCTTAACCTAAAAAAATTGTCATAAGAAGGTTTTCCCTTGGTATATTCAGGAATTGCTAGTTCATAAACAAGAATGTAAAATATGAAAGAGATTGGAAAATATGGCTGCAGTGTAATATAATTCTTTTCTACCTGAGGTTTCCAGTTTATTACTAGAGTACACGCTCTAGAACTAATTATATAAAGTACTCCTTACACCTTAAATATCTTAAACATTTCTTTATTGTATTACACATGCCTAATACCTCTAACCTTGAAACTCACATTCTCACGTCGCATTTACACATGGCTCACAATACCCTTGTATATTACCTTATCAATTAATCAACCATTTTACTACTACATTCACTTTCTAATACAGTGCACTAACTATACAATTGTTTCACTACCTTGTTTCAAAACATTTCAAATCAATGCCTCCAGATCTAACTCAGGCATCCTTCTTAAGCACCGATTAGTTCAATTCCTTAGGCTCAAAGTTCAAACGTCAATTCTTTAGGCTTGTGGAATAGAAACATATGTGGATATTACACTGGACAGTTTATAAACGGAAAACTATAGATACATGTATTATTAAATCCTATTTTTTTACATTGATTACTGGAGCTTATAATGGACCCAAGATGTTGTTTTTAATAGCAAATAAACTTTTGAAGGCCTCACAAATAAAACCATACATTTCTAATTCATCATCATCAGTTTTATGACAATATCCACTTGTTTTCAAGGAAAAGTATTACTGCTGCACAGAAACTACAGGACAGTGAACAGGTAGGAGAAGTGGATCTGAAATTTAGAGTGGTTTCTTTCATAGTCTTTCTTGAATTTTATGGAGCATTGTTATAAAAAGCAACCACCAAAATGGAGAAACTGGATCCGCTACGAGGGGGAATGTAGAAACCAAGAAGTAATGTGATCAACAGGACACTTCAAAAAAAAAAAACCCCAAGGAGACAAATAATAAAAAATGGTTCTTTAATAGTGGATGAGACTTGACATGTCACCGTGTTTCGGCGAACAAAGCCTGCCTCAGGAAGAGTCTCTATGTGCCAGTAGGTGGAGCTGAAGAAAGAGCAAACCAAATCAAGCCTTTAAAAAAACTAGTGATTGGAAAATGTACTAGGCGCGTGGGTCAAAGAACCAATGAAACTGTGAGGAAAATCAGGTACAATCACTAGTCTTTTTAAAGGCTTGATTTGGTTTGCTGTTTCTTCAGCTCCACCTACTGGCACATGCAGACTCCTGAGGCAGGCGTTGTTCGCCGAAACATGGTGCAGTATCAAGTATCATCCACTATTAAAGAACCATTTTTTATTATTCATCTCCTTGTTTTTTTTTTTTTTTTTGGAAGTGTCCTGTTGACCATGCTACTTCTTGGTTTCTACATTTTCCTTCGTAGCAGATCCTGTTTCTCCACTTCAGTGGTTGCTTTTTGTAACAATGCTTCATAACGTTCAAGAAAGACTATGAAAGAAACCACTCTAAGCTTCAGATCCACTTCTCGTGCCTGCTCAATGTTCTGTAGGGGTATTAGGGGGACTGGAGACCAACTGGATCTCCAGCACCCCCTGAAATTGTGTCGGGGGGGGGGGGTTGGGGAGACTGGAGGTCTGCCAGACCTCCAGCCTGCATGTCGCTGGGGAGGGTTGAGGTTCTTGCTCCTCTGGAGGGACTGCATTGGGGGTAATGGGAGGCCTGCTAGCATGCAAATGCATGTTGGACAGGGCTCACCATTCCTCCAAAATGGCCTGAAAACCCTAATGCCAGCTCCAAGCTGGCATAGGGTTTGCCGCAGATTGGCATGCTGCTCGCTGATCATTGGGGAGGAATACATTTAGCATGCATTTGCATGCTACTTATGTTGTTTCACGCGCTCGGGGACTCTGATCATGGGGCTGTTCAGGCGCCAGTATGGCGCTAATAGCCTCTAGCACCCGCGTTTGCTTCTGATCATCTGCCCATCAGAGAGATATCCAATAGCTGTAGTTGGTTGAAAATACTGCCTCAAATTTTGTAAAATGGTTAATGAAATTTAATCATGTCTCCCTGCTTCTGGCATGGTTACATTGCTTGCCTGTACAACATTGTATCCAATGCAAAGTTTAAAGCCCAGGTCATGTGTGCTCCAGAATATCTCCAGGTTAGGATTTAGAGTTATGTCCTAGGAAGTATCCTGAATTCGCAAGGAAAACATCTATTGTAGATCTCTTGTGTTAATGAAGTTTGGTTGACTAGACATCAGAAGCGGGTCTTCTCCATGAGAGTGCCACTATTATGGAGTGCTTTCCTGGGACAGCTTTGTAGGGAGGTGGATTTAGCAAGGTTTAAGTGGAAGCTGAAACCATATCTGTCCCAGTGTTCTTCTTGTTAGGTCACTAAGGTCTCTTAAAGAGCATATTTAACCACATCATACAAAGGACATCACTCAGTATCAAACCTGCCAAGGAGCCTTCCACAGAGTAACCCCCTCACTCTGGAATGCACTTCCTGAAAGGCTTTGTTTATCACAATTCTATCTCTACTTTAGAAAGCAGGGGAAAGCTTGACTCTTCTCCCAAGCCTTCAGTGGAAGAAGCAACTAACTTACTAGTCTCATACACAAGGACTAACACTGATTGCACATACTGTAGCAAGATTTGCTTATCCACTCCTACCCTAGCTGAGATCATTTTCATGCACCTTTCTGACTCTACCTGCAACTTTCTTTAAGTTAGTCCCTTTATTCTCTATCTCCCTGTACTCTGTTATCTGTCTATATGTTCCACCTTCACTTACACTCTGTGCTGTCTATTAAGATGTTTTATTGTGTATTGTGTCAACATTGTAAATAATATACAATGATGTGTACTATTATTTGGATTATTTTTTCAGTTGACATGTCTATTACCTATGTCCAGATTGATCTTGTTGTGCACCACCTTGAGTGAATGTCTTCAAAAAGCCAGTAAATAAATCTCAATAAATAAATAAAAATTAATTAATTAATAGATGAGATGAGGCAGTTTAGGGGTAGTGGTTTCTGGGCTTTGTGCTGTATATTGATTGTTTTATTTATGTGATAATAACCATTGGTCTGTTTATTTGTACACTTTAGAGAGTAGTTTTGGATCTGTGGTATAGAAGTGTAAATACATGGAACCACTTCAAATTTTACTTCACTATTTGGATAGCAAACATATGCTAAACATACATGCAGAGTGGGCTGCACTATTACTGGAGCACTTTTAGTGGGTACCGCAGTGCACTTCAGGCAGGCGGACCCAGGCCCATCCCTCCTACCTGTAACACTTGTGCTGGTAAATGGGAGGCCTTCAAAACCCACTGTACCCACATGTAGGTGCCCCCTTCACCCCTAAGAGCTATAGTAGTGTTGTACATTTGTGGGGAGGGCGGTTGGGGGCTCAGCACCCATGGTAAATGAGCTATGCATGTGGGAGCTTTTTCTGAAGTCCATCGCACTGACCTCTAGGGTGTCCAGTTGGTGTCCTGGCATGTCAGGGGGCGAGTGTACTACGAATCCTGGCCCCTCCCACGACCAAATGGCTTGGATTAGGACGTTTCTGAGCTGGGCATTTTTAGTTTCCATTATCGCTAAAAAAAACAAACACCCAGCTCAGAAACGACTAAATCCATGGCATTTTGGTCCGTACAAACCATATTTTCGAAATGAAAGATGGACGCCCATTTTTTTCGATAATACGGTCTGTCTCGCCTCTTCACATACCCATTTTCAGACATAGACGCCTATGGAGATGGGTGTTCACGTTCGATTATGCCTTCTCCATGTCTCTCACATTATGCAAGGGCTGAGCTATTATGTACTGGTTACAGCATGCACCTCCACATTTTCCAAAGGGCCAGTGGGGATTGCCTGAAGATATGGTGTCTACAATGTGGAACACTCTCTATGGGGTCTTTTTACTAAGCTGTGGCAAAAGTGGCCACTAACAAAAATTAGCATTTGTGAACCCTTACTGCCACCTATTTTGGTAAGGATTCACAAACTAATCCTGTGCTAATAATATAGGGGGCCCTTTTACTAAGCTGCGGTAGGCTCTATGAGTGTGTAGCATACACCAAAATGAGACTACTACCAGGCCAGAGCGCCCTCCCCCCCCCCCACCCCCCTGGTGGTAGTTTCAGATTTGGTGTCCGTCCATAATGCCTGGATGAATTATTTATTTATTTCCTCCCACATGTACCATTTCTGGCGGTAATCGGCAGTTGGCGCGTACTGACCGGTCACCGCGCATGTAGCATTTTAGCCCTTACCACTAGATCAATGGGTGGCATTAAGGGCTCAGGCCGGTTTTAGACACGCTTGATTTCAGTTTTACTGCATGCCCTTTCCCCATCACATTAAAAAAAAAACTTTTTTCCACACGCAGTAAAAACTGGCCCAGCGTGCGCCTAATACATGCGCCTAGACTGCCGCAAGCCATTTTTACCGCTGCTTAGTAAAAGCGCCCCTTAGTGCATGGTAATGTAGCTGCACGGATTAGCACTGGCATGCCCAATCTCCACCCCCAAACACGCCCCCTTGGTGAAAAAATTAATTTTATTTTTAGTGTGTGGTAGCGCATGCACATGTCAAAATTTCAATGGGATGTCTCAACATACCCTGCAGTATGCCATTTTAAGCTGTGCTAAATGCATTAGTACTTACCACAGCTTGGCAAAAGGGCCACTACGTGTGAATTTATGGTGTTCGGAACCTGTCTTTTTTTTAATTAATATTTCTGGACCAGGGGTCAATTTTACTAAGCAGTGGAAAAGGTCCTAGGAAAAACCTTAGTAATAGTTCAATTAAAGAAAAAATAAATGGATCAATCTTCCTTTTTTGTTTTTCACCTGTTACCCCCTTTTTTTTTTTACCAATGCAGAAACGAAGAAATACTTTGGCTCTAATCAACAATATATTGAATAAAAAAAAAAGATATGAAAATAGAGGAATAGTTTTATAGCTTGTATCCTTTAGAAAGCAATTCCTCTATTTCCATATCCTTTTTTAAAATTCAATATATTGTTGATTAGAGTCAAAGGATTTCTGCGTTTCTAGTACCAACACAATCCATGGAGTCTATGATATCAGTGCATCCACTAATTAAATCATGAAGGCAATTTAATTTCTAAAGCAATTACCATTT
The DNA here is from genome assembly GCF_901765095.1 of Microcaecilia unicolor. NCBI lineage: Eukaryota > Metazoa > Chordata > Amphibia > Gymnophiona > Siphonopidae > Microcaecilia > Microcaecilia unicolor. The sequence goes on from NC_044035.1 coordinate 89,382,285, forward strand.
TTCATTTCCTCTCCAGAGTGCTCATAGTCACTGAATCAGTAAAATTTACAAGGGATGCAAAAAAAAAAAAAAAAGACGTGATCGTGACATAACTAGCCTAAATGCCATGCTGTCAGCTTTAAACTGCTAACAATAGATGCTCATCCTGTGGAGATATTGTAGGTTACCTTAATCTGCTGCAGACTCATTGAAATCAGCCTATCATGCTGCTTTAAGATTTTTAGCATTTTAAAATGTATGCATATCAAAAGAAATTTTGGAAAACCCACGTTGCCTTATGCTAAAAAGAAAAAAAATGGGACATGCTTAAAATATTTAACAGGACTTTAAGAAAATGATTGCTGCAATTCATATTTCAGTATTGGTATTTCATAGTCTTATGGAACTATAGTACTAAACAACTGCACAGACTGATTATAAAAAATTAAGTTAAATGCCAGGAACCTCCAGCTATGTAGAATGTAACATGTTCTCCAAATATAAACTGAAAAATAGATACAACCATTGCTTTTCAATGGAAGTTGGAAAGAATTATACAAAAGGAGTTGTGAATATCTATCAGTTCACCTGTCTGGAGGCAACATAACTAATCAAATTTAACAGAATTGGATGAAACTTGGCTTGAGGAGGAAAAAAAACACTACAAAGACACAAGTTCAAAAATGTGCCAATTAGATTGTGGGTTCCACAGAAATAATACCCTCTCCAACCCCACCCCCACCCCCACCCCAATGCATTTCTATAGAAGAAGGAGTTCCAGCTTCTGTAGCACGGAAAATAGAATGGAATGAAAGTTGGGGCCCTGTTTACTAAGCCGCGCTGTAGGCACACACAAATTTTAGCACACACTAATACTAGAGACACCCACAGGAATGGGTGCCTCTATCGTTAGCGTGTGCTAATTTTTAGCACATGCTAAAAAGTATGCGCATCTATAGTGTGGCTTAATAAACAGGGCCCTTACTATGATATAATGGGTGGGAGGAGAGCAAGGAACTTTTACAAGTACAACTAGACCACAGTTTAAAGGTAACAAAGTTCTTTAATTGTGTGGTTCAAAAAGGAAAAACATGCAAAAATTGTCCAAAAAGTAGCTTAGAGTTCAATCACAAACTCTTCTGCCAGAACACAGGAGAGTCACAGTGTGCAGAGATTTGGCAAGGTAAAAACTTTTCCTAACTTATGGCTACCACTCTGGTCTTTCAAACATCTGGCTTTTCCTAGTCCTGGGCTTTATTTCCCCTTGTTGATCCAGGTTCTGCTGACTGAGCTTACAAAGTTCAAACCTCTTAAAGTAACCCTGTGAGGGAGTGTGCTTAAACGTGTACACATGCGCCTTCTACTTCCAACAGATACACACTGCATTTACATGCAGAGGTTTTGGAAAGAAATTTGTGAACTATGCCAGGGATTGCCCAAGGCAATCTGCTACCTGAGGCGAAGGATGAGATTACCCCCCCCCCCCCCACCAGCTCCTCCTCAAAACTACAATCAGGGAATAAGGGGGTTGGGAGTCATAGAAAACAGTTAAGCAATTAAGTTTATTATGAAACATATGAGTCATATATTTGTATATTATATGCACATAAAGCCAAAGTCAAACAGCCTGATGCATCAAACCACACACAAATGAAAAATGTCCAGTCCATTCTACCGGGGTTGAGTTCTCTACTGCTGGCAGGAGCCACAGCCTAGCTGGGGGATTAGGGGTGCGGGAGAAGTGTCTTTTATTAAGGAGATGATGTTCCGGGGCTCTTTTCCAGCTGGAAAAGATAGACTGCTTCAGATTCCTATATGAAACCTATATATCAATAGAATCCCTCATCTCTTTTATACAAGGAAAACAAAGGTCATCAATTAGTAAAAAAAAAAAAAAAAATAATAATAATAATAATAATAGACTGCAAACTAGAAACAAATATATAAACATAAATTGAAATAGAAAACCAGTGGCGTTCCTGGGGGGGGGGGGGGGGGGCGGTGGGTGTATGACTGCCTATCTTGAGAATACTTGTCTAAAACAAACCACCACATCATTAGAATAATCCATTATGTTATGCATTAGTCATTTAGTTGGACTGCAACTAGGATATTGTCACCCTAGTGTGCTTATTTTCAAAGCATATCTGAAAATGCTGAAATGGACATCTATGTGCTTGAAATATCCAGATCCCAATTTGGCACAGGCAGGGTCTGGACGTCCAACACTGCCATACATTCAAATGGCAAAGGGGCATGTTGTGGGCGTGCTTTGGGTGGGACTAGGGAGGACTCAAAATCAAGACATCCAACAGTGATTACCGAAGGGGAATAAACACCCATGTCTAAAAAGAAGGATGTTCTTATTTAGACCTGTTTCAGGAATTTCCAAGCTACAAAAAGGTGCAATGATTGAGCAGTTGCCCACTGGAGGACTTAAAGCATGACACCTCCTTAATCCCATAGTGGCTGCTATCCTCTCCCTCTTCCCTGAAAGTAAAACTAAAAGGGGATACCAGGCTTCACAGCACACAACACACACCCATTTAACACCTTCTCACTGGACACCAGAACACATCCTGCAGTAAGCCATTTTATGCTGCTTGATGGTCCCCTTCCTCTTAGTATGAAGCATAACCACAGCAAGAAAATAAAAAATTCAGCAGCAGAATGAACAGACTTCTAAACGTGACCAACTTCACTGCGCCATTTTGCCACTCCACTCTCAACCCCAGCTCAAAATTCTAAACATTTGCCAATCAAATGCTTCATTGAAAAAGCAACAGAAAATTCTGCCAGTGCCAAGAAGGTATTTTATTGTTAATCAGCTCCACTCAGTGCAGCTGCTTATGATTTCTGTTCCCCAATAAAACATTTGTACTGCACGCCATTTTCTCAATTAAAAGCTAGAAATAAAAAAAAAAAAACACTACTTATTATCTTTGCACTTCAGAATTCCTGGGTATTCTAGTTTTTCTTTCATTATACCCTATTTAAAAGATGTAAAAATAGTTAACTTTGTAACTACCCAATTAAAATCAAATTTGCTGTTGGCTGCTAGAACTGTAGATGATTATTTGACATGCAGTCTGTGTGATGATGATAACAACAAAAATCAACAACAACAACAACAGAACAGCATAAACATTTTATGTGAGCCACTACTGTGAGAAACACTTACTAAGCATCTTTGTTGTTTAGATGGTTTGGTCACTTATTGAAGGTTAAAAACTTTCCTCTTGGACACACTACATTAATAGAAACATTTTACTTACCGGAGGATCCTGATCCTCAGCAGAAACTGTAGTGATAACCGTGCCTTTGACTGCATCTGGGGCCACCATCCCCCAGTAAACTGCTTTGTTAAATACAGGTGAGTAATCATTCATATCCTATAAAAACACAATTATGAGTTTTATTTCTTGAGCTGAAATAAGATTGTGAACACATTCTACAACAATTGGCTTTTTTTCCCAGGCTGTATCCATTTAACTCCCTTCCCATTACAACACTCATTTACTATTGTCAGTTTCTAGCACTCCTAATGCTATTACTGTCATGTATGAATGGCACCAAAATGAAATGAATTATCTTTCAAAAATTGGTGGTTACCTAAGTAAAACTTTTGGAGTGCAGATTCCCATCTATGGAGCCCTTTTATTAAAATGCATTAGGCACTTTGGGGATTTATGAAGTTGCGATAAACCCAATGTGGGCTTACTGCTCGCTAATCCAAAACAACTGCCGGTCTACCTCAGTAGCCCAGCAGTAGTTTCCACACCTAGGACACACCACTTCCGGTGCTACAAAAATATTTTTATTTTTGTAGTGCCAGTGTTTACCTGGCGGTAATCGGTCAGTGCCCTGCGCCGCCCGGTTACTGCCAGGTTAGCACGGGAGCCCTTACTGCCACCTCAATGGGTTGCAGTAAGTGCCCCTCCCCCTGAAGTGGTTCACTTGCCACATGGCCATTTCTAAAAAAAAAACAAAACAAAAAACTTTTACCCACTTTGAATGGGCTGTGTTGGCATTGCTGCATGGCATCTGCTAGATTGGCTTAGTAAACAGGGGGGGTAAATTACTTTGGTTTGGCAAAGTGTACAGCGCTGCGTACATCTAGTAGTGCTATAGAAATGATAAGTAGTAGTAGTAGTAGTAATATTCCAAATTGTTCTGTGGTCTTGGCTTCAGGTGAAGTTTTGAAAATTGAGGGTTTTTCTAGAGTATTGGGAGTCATTTAATTTGAGAAGCAGATTAGTGCCTTGAGTAAGAAATTATTTTTAAAGATCAGACAATTAGGAGCAATTAGATCTTCCTTATGAAAAGAAAATTTTAGAATTCTGACACGGTCTATACTTCTCCCTCAGTTGGACTATTGTAATTCATTCTATTCTCAGGTTAATTGTAAATTGAAAAATCAGTTGCAAGTATTACAAAATACAGCTGCCAGACTGATGTTTGGTGTAGATCAGTTTAATAATGTTTCACCCCTTTTGAGGGAGCTGCATTGGTTACCCATTGAACAGTGTATTACATTCAAGATGATATGCTTAATTTTCAAACACTCTCTGGGGTAAATACAGAGGGTTTGGTGGATCTGCTAGAGATTCCTTCTTCTAGGATAAACCATTGTTACTATCGGACATTAATATTAGGTTAACCTGCAATGAAAAATATTAGATTAAAATCAATTACTGAAAGATCATTTCCTTTTCAGGAGGCTCGACTTTGGAATATGTTACCTTTGAATATGAGATTACAGTCTTCATATTTGTTGTTTAGGAAGATGCTAAAAACATATTAACATGAATCAGGGGCATAGCCAGACAACAGATTTTGGGTGGGCCTAGGCAAGAAGTGGGTGGGCACCAAGTGTTCTCCCTCCCCCCTTCACCACCCAAAAAATATCTCAGCCATCAAAAAAAATGCTTCTTTCCAACTTGGCAGTCTGCAGCAGGCATGCGTTGAAAACTGAGTATGCGCAGGTGCCGGTATCGTGAAGAATAGCGTTCTCGTTAGCAACAGGGGGAAGTCTTCAGCTGGTGGAACTTGGGATCCCCACCAGCTACCACTAAACATGTGCTACTGTTGAGTGGGCCTGTGCCCTAAGTGGGTGGGCCCTGGCCCACCCAGGCCCACCTGTGGCTACGCCACTGACATGATTGCTAAATATGGGACCTGTATTAGCTTATTTTGTTTTTATAAATTTTTTTCTTATTGTTAGGAATTTTTCTTTTTTCTTTTTCTTTTTACCTGCTGTGAATAACAAGACCTAGATAGAATAGAATAACATAGAATAGAATAGAGTCCAGTATGGAAACACAATTAACAGTGGCCATTTTAACAAGTCAAAACCTAACTGATGGCTATTTATTTATGTCATCACAGGGTTGAACGGGCTAAGGGTGTAGAGGAGATAAGTTATGAGCCTTGCAGCCAATGGGGACAGTTTCTGGGGGTTCTCAGAAGACTGGCAGGCTTTGGTAATCAAAGCCCCAAGATGGCAGGCTGTGATACACTTTTTATCCTTCTCACCCTCACAAAAGAAAGATTAGATAGTGTTAGTGCAGCATCATCATTAACTGTTAGTACAAACTAATGAGAGAGCATAGGCCCCATTGAAGGGACCACTATAGTTGTTAACTCCTTTCTTGCAGAAGGGCAGCTGCCAACAACAGTAAAAAGAGTTGTGGTGTGCCCCCTACTGAAAAAGCTGTTTTCACCAGGACAAGCTTGAAAACTACCAACTAGTCTCTAACATTCCTTTCCAGTCTGCATTCAACTCAACATCTGGCCAATTGAAGTAATTGGCTAGATCTCAGTAAATCTGGCTTCAGACCTGGGTACAGAACAGTGGCAGTTCCTATTTCCCTTCTTGATGATCTGCACAGAAACCATGATAAGGGATCTATCTAGATTCTAGTGCTGCTGGATTTCTCAGCAACCTTTGACACTGTAGTAGATCATAATATCATACTTAGAAGGCTGTCAGAAACAGATATAAGTAGCACAGTATTTACATAGTTCAAATCCTATTTGTCAGACAACAATCAGTTCTGTTCAACAATATCACATCATTACCTTGGGCACTGAACTTTGGGGTGCCACAGGGATATTCACTGCCTTCTATTTTATTTAATATCTACCTTAAGCCTCTGTTGGAGCTTCTTTGGTCAATTAGCACACAATTCTTTATCTATGCTGATGATGTGCAACTACTCATACTCATTGAATCAGATTTACCCACAGTCTTGGATAAATTGACTGCCTGTCTAACCACAACTCAGGAATAGGAAAACAACAACAAACTCTGCCCAAACCCAAGCAAAACAGAGATTCTTTGGGTGCCTAACACAAGTGGACAAATACCTGACTTCAAAATACCTTTTCGGAAAAATGAACTCCACCTACAATTACAGGTCAGGCCTGGGATACTGCTAGACTCATCACTCTCTATGATCCCACAAATTCCACCAACTTTTAAAAATTATCTGAATCACCTGCAACAGCTACAAAATCTCAATGTATTGATAACATCATGATTAGACTACTGCAATGCTCTATACACTGGTCAAACCACAGTTTGCATCAGCTCTAACCACTTCAGAATGCTGCAGCATGACTGATAGAAGGCTGCAAGTGGTGTGACCATGTCACAGCGTTCCTGCAAAAACTGCAGTGGCTACCAGTACCTTACAGGGCTAAATTTAAAACTTTGATTTTCATGGTCCTCAGACAAAATGGGCCAGAGTACTTAAAAAATAAGTTAGCCCTTTACACACATTTGAGACCTCTAAAGGAGCATCACTATCTGTGCCCTCATCAAAAGAATGAATACTTACCAAAGAGCCTTCCCAGGAGTAGCCCCCATGCTCTGGAATTTACTCCTAGATGGGCTACATCTAACTCGAGACTCCTGAAGTAAAAATAGATGAAAGCCTGGCTCTTCTCCTAAGTCTTTAATACATTATATACTATTCTGCACCTGGAATAGCTTACTACACACAGTGTAACTTAGACCAGGTCCTTATATTTAGTATAACTGTACAAAAACTTGCCTTGAGTTTAGTCACCCATCTGTTTATCTCAACTGAGTCTGAACCATCCATCTTGCCCCCATCTATATAACTGCACTTGACCCATCGGCTACATGGTAAGCTGCATTTTAGAACAACATTAGCATTACATCTATGTGATCTGAATGTTCTAATGTATGTATATTAGATGTTTCATTAGTATTATGCTGGGATTGCATTATGGGGGTCTTTTATAAAGCGTCAGTAAGCCCGATGTGGGCTTCCTGAATACTAAATTGGGACTACTGCTGGCTCAACCTACCACTGTGGTAGTTCCACACCCTGAGCATGCGTCATTTCTGGGGGGAAAAGAAAACCCCCGGAAATGGCTTGCACAGTAGTAACCCAGCGGTAATCATGATCGCTGCATGCTGCCTGGTTACTGTCAGGTTACCGCGGGAGCCCTTATCGCCACTTCAGTGGGTGGTGATTCTGTCACCACCCTCCTGCGCTCCGTTGTATCTGTGTAGGTTTACCCAACACCGGTTGTTAGTAGTCGTGGCTAATGTTGAGCTCAGGGGAGCTCAGGGGATGGTGCAGGAATACTAACCTTGTCCCACCCTTTCAAAAAGATGTGGGAGGAAAAATAAACTAAATTGGATACTTAACCAAATTAACTAGAACCACCACACTATTAAAGTTTTAACATTAAGACAGACTTTAATTTTAGAAATTACTATAACAAATATTATAACAATTAAAATAAAACATAGTTTTAAGACAATGTACAGATTAACTCTTTTGCTGTGATATCTTACTTATTTTTGTACCTCTTTTCTCTTTTAGATTCACTTTCGTCAAGACATACCCCAAAATCAGATAAGTATAAAATAACCTTAGCAAAACCCAAATATTCTCTGTATTTTCTCTCTCTGTGAGTAATTCCCTGAATTTGATTCTTTGGTGTTTTCTTTTCTCTTTTCAGGTTTCCGTAAGCAGCCCACCCCTCTCACCAAGGAAATAAGGTAAGTATTGTTTTTTTTTCTTCCCTATTAGTCTTTCTCTCTTTACGTCTAAACACTTTTTGTGTCCCAGAATGTCACTTAGCTGTCGTTGGTTCACTTTCCGTTCTTGTCACCGTCTTTCTTGCGTGGGGGCCTGTTGTCAACAGAAGCTTTGTTTCTGTGAAGTCTTCCTCCTAAACCTTCCTTTAAGCAAATGAACAGGAAGCAAAACCCTCTCTTCCTGATTTCGTACGGGAACTCTAAAGGATTTGTTCAAAAACTGTGGCCAACTTTTCTTTAAAAATAAAATAACCAAACGTTCCCTATCTTCCAGATCTAAACTTTAGGTTTTGTTCCCTGCACTTGTGGTGAGAGAGATTGATCGTCCCTTTCACACAATTACTCTTTCACTTTTTTTTAATCACTCTTATTCAAACTCCCATTTGTCAATTTTCCTTAAACTATGACTTTACTTTCCTTGAATTATTCCTTAAATTTATCCCTAAACCCTTACCCAAATACACCTTAAGCTACAATTATTATTACCCCAATAACCCTTTATTAACCAATTTCACTTAACTCCTATCTTATACCCCAGTTCCTATAAACCTAACAAAATTTTAAAACTTATAATATAAATCACACCTTCCTTACACACCTTAATTTCATTCACCATCAATCACCAGAAACTTTTCCCAAAATCCTAACTTTTACCATTAAAACCCTCCTCTCACTACCAGCACCTCCTCAACACCTCCACTCTCTCTGACCAACAATCTCACTCTGACCAACTGCAACTCCCCGGTTGCCTTGGTAACCAGCCTTGGCTTGCGTTCCAAACCAGCCTTGGCTTGCATTCCAAGACCCTTCTAGCCAATCCCTGACTAGTACCAACATTCCAATCTCCACTGCTGACCAGCGGAATTCTGGCCAGCAGTGCAAAATCCCCATTTTAACCCCATAGAAACTAATGGAAAAGTAATAAAATTAAATAAAAACCCTATAAAACTATATCCAAATCACCCCAAAATTTCTACACCAATTAAACTTCCCATTCCCTATTAAATCCTGCTTTTAAAATTTAAAAATACCACTTTTTACAGTCCGCCCGCAATTATCTCTCCTAAACCCCCTCAAAAATCCCAAAATAATTTGAAACCCACTCTAAAAATTCAATCCCCCTCCCCTCTACCTGCTACGTCGAATTTAAAATTTTACCATCTAATTAACCCCTTAAAACCCACACTACACCAGAACACCCCCCAAAAATATTAAAATTTACAATGTAACCCCCCACAAAAATAAAGAAAAATACCCTGATCCCAAATATGCAAAAATAATTCCAATCCGTCGAACCCCTGATTTTTAAAAAAATAAAAAACGCAATTTATGCAAATTAAAAATTAACCAATTAAAATTCCGGGCCAAACGACCCCTTACCTTGTTCCTGATTTTCTCCACATGTGATCCCAACCAACGGATCCGGTCCCGCTGGTCCTGAGCCGAAAATGGAGCGAAAAATAAAAACAGCCCCAAAAACCGCGATTCTTCTGGAGCTCCGGCTTTAAAATCGAGGCCCAGGCTTGTAGGCCTCGCCGGAGCTCCCGCCGAAAAAAAAGTTTGTGCGCGTGCGCGCACCCCCGTCACGCCTGTCGCGCTCCTCCCTCTGGCCAGGCAGGCCCCGCTCGCTACCCCCATCTAAAAATGACAGCGCTGTTCCGGCGCTCCTCTCTTCACTCCCGGGGACATGCCCAATCGTCCCCGAGAGCCCAAAAACAACGGCGCCCTCCTCCCCAGCCCCGATGTCACTTCCTCCCGCTCCAGCGCTCTTCCCGGCGTTTCTCCACACCCCGAATGACCTATATAGGCCCGAAAACATTGGCACTGATCCCCCAACACTCGGGGATCCCTCGGACCACCTCACACCTCACTGCGGCCCCAAAGACATGCCCCCCCCCCGAAATCGCACCTGAACCCTGCAGCTCCCCTAAGCCCCCAGAGACCCAGGTAAGAACTTTTAATTTTTTTTCTTAACCCTTTATTTCTTTTAACCCCGGTTACAGTAAGGGCTCCCCACCGTATGGCTGTGTGATGAGATCTCTTACAGAATGGCCATGTTTGTCTGGAGGGCTTTTTACCTGCTATGGTAAAAAGGGTCATGGCACACGGGAAAAATAGCCCCTGCTGCTAGCGCAGGGCCTGTTTTCCCACAAAAACATAGTAACATAGTAAATGATGGCAGAAAAAGACCTGCATGGTCCATCCAGTCTGCCCAACAAGACAGAGGCTTTTTGTGTATACCCTACTTTGATTTGTACCTGTCCTCTTCAGGGCACAGACCGTATAAGTCTGTCCAGCACTATCCCCGCCTCCCAACCACCAGCCCCGCCTCCCACCACTGGCTCTGGCACAGACCGTATAAGTCTGCCCAGCACTATCCTCGCCTCCCACCACCACCAGCTGGCTCTGCCACCCAATCTCGGCTAAGTTCCTTAGGATCGATTCCAGGACCCCTATATCTCTGTTATTTGAATTTCAGTGCTGTATATTTTTTATACTGTTTCATGATAGTCATATTATTAGGTTTTAATTTGCTGTTCACAAGTTTACCTCATGTATTGTATTTATGTTTATATTTGGTCATTTTATTACTATTATACTGTTAACATAATCATAATTTTTATTTTAAAATGCACTTCTGTACACCATCTTGGGTGAGTCTCTTATTTATTATTTATTATTTATTGCATTTGTATCCCACATTATCCCACCTTTTTGCAGGCTCAATGTGGCTTACAGGATGTTAATATGATATAGTCATTACATGAAATTAGATATAGTCGATGATAAGCTGAAGGTAGAAGAGGATTTGGATGGGAGGTGTTGGGTAAGATCATGTGAGAGGTGTTTTACAGCACATGGGTGATAAAAGGAGTGGATTGTTTCATTGAGGATGTCTTTTGTAGGCCTTGTCGAAGAGGTGTGTCTTCAAAGATTTGCGAAAGCTGGTTAAGTTGTCCGTGGTTTTCAGGGCCATGGGTAGTGCATTCCATATCTGTGTGCTTTTGTACGCAAAGGTAGTGGCGTATGCCTGTTTGTATTTAATTCCTTTACAGCTGGGGAAGTTCAGATGGAGGAACTTGCGGGCTGATCTTCTGGCGTTTCTGGGCGGTAGGTCTACTACATTTAGCATGTAGAGTGGGGCTTCTGCGTGAATGATTTTGTGTACGGTTGTACAGATCTTGAACTCAATTTGTTCCTTGAGCGGGAGCCAGTGCAGTTTCTCTCTTATGGGCTTCGCACTTTCGTATTTGGTTTTTCCAAAGATGAGTCGGGCCGCAGTGTTCTGGGCTGTTTGGAGTTTTTTAATGGTCTGTTCTTTACAGCCTGCGTACAGAGCATTGCAGTAGTCCAGGTGACTTATCACTAGGGACTGTACTAGGGTGCGGAAGATGTTTCTTGGGAAAAAAGGTTTTATTCTTTTGAGTTTCCACATCGAGTAGAACATTTTTTTCGTTGTATTCTTCACATGGGTGTCAAGTGTGAGGTTTCAATCGATGGTAACTCCAAGAAGTTTCAGATTTTCTGAAATAGGGAGTGTGCAGTAAGGTGTGGTTATGGTAGGGTATTTGTTTGTGTTGTATTGGGAAGTGAGAACTAGACATTGAGTTTTTTCCGCGTTCAGTTTTAGCTGGAATGAGTCCGCCCAAGAGTGCATGATTTGGAGGCTCTGATTGATCTCGGTTATTTCGTTTAGGTTGTTTTTGAATGGGATGTGGATCGTGACATCATCTGCATATATGTAGGGGTTCAGGTTCTGATTGGCTAATAGTTTGGCTAGTGGTATCATCATTAGGTTGAAAATAGTTGACGAGAGGGGGGATCCCTGAGGAACTCCGCATTCCAGTGTCCAGGGTAGTGATCTGTCATTGTTCGTTGTTACTTGGTAGGATCTGGTGGTGAGGAATCCTTTGAACCAGTTGAGAACTGGGCCTCCGATTCCAAAATATTCTAACAGGTGTAGTAGTATTCCATGGTCTACCATGTCGAAAGCACTAGACATGTCGAATTGCAGTACGAGTATGTTCTTCTTGAAGGCGGTTAATAAATCCCATTAAACAAATAAATAAAAATAAATAAACTCCTAACATAGCAATTGTAAGTAATTTCAAAGGTCCAATATGCACAGTTAATTGCATATTGGTAGGTTTGTTTCATTGTCACAGCTAATGGTTTAAAGATTAAAGGGGTATTTTACTATGTGCGGTAATGTTTTTAGCTCGTGGTAGAAATCATCTGGTAGTAAATGCTGAGATGCTCATTTGAATATAATGGGTGTCTCGGCATTTACCACCAGCTGATTACTACCATGAGCTAAAAACTCTACTGTGGTTTAGTAAAAGACCCCCTAAACCCTTCAGATATCAGTATTAAGATGAGTCCAGGTGTATTCTGAGATGGTTCTTTGTTAATCGGGTTCCATGTTTGTGACCATAATGTCACTACTTGTGCTTTGCTCAGTGTAGGGACATTTGGATAATTTCATCCTTGTAATACTACAGGAACTGTAGGATACAGCTACCTTATTGATCAGTTTGGCAACAATATTAGCCTTGGATGTAACCTGAGAGGGGTGGCTTTGAATGGTGGCAAAATTACTTTTTAATTCTTGTCATGGTGAAATGTTTGTTTTTGTTATTTCAAGTGTTTATTAAAGCTGTGCTCCTATTTAGGGGATGATTCTATAAGGAGCTGCCCACATTTAGATAGAAAAAAAATACATATAAATGCCAGGATTCAAGCCACTTACATGCATACATGACCATTTTCTGGCTAAGTGGTATTCTGTGAGTACACACCAATCTTTGATGGTGTGCACTTTTCAGGTGGTGTTCATATGGCTGGAGTTTGGGGATAGTGTGGGCAAGAGGCACAATTATGCTTGAAATTTATAGACTACTCTGATTCACATGTTCTCTTTCACTATTTTGGCATGAGTATTTATGCCAGCTCTATGGCAGGTGTAAATGATTCCACATAAAATATAGGCTTGTATTTTACTTTTTGCCTTAATATTCAATGAAGACAAGAATCAAACCCAGTTCTTGAGGATATCAGTCTACTGAACCAACCATTAGGCTATTCCTCCATATGCACACACTTTCAAAGTTCATTTGAACCAACAATAAAACCCCAAACTCAAATAAATAGTGGCTAAGAGGGTGATTCTGAAAAGGGCATAGCTAGGCACGGGATCTGCACGTAAATTTTACACGCAAGTACAAAAAGGGAACATGGAAATGGGAGGGTCATGGGCAGAATGGGGACATTCCTAAAGATAATGTATTTATAGTATAAGGGGGAAATGCACCTAATTTAGGTGCAAAGATTTGCAGCACGATTCAGTGGGTGCAAATAGCCATGCCTGAACTTAGGTGTGATTCCTGGGTGTAAGCACTATTCTATAAACCATACCTACCTTTGAACATGGCTTATAGAATAACACTTTTTCAGTGCCATGTACAGAATTCACCCCATAATGGGTACAGCACTGCCTATGTCTAGTAGAGCTACAGAAATAATAAGTAGCAGTTCTGTTAACAAAGCTAAAAGTTGCAATCTACTCTTTTGATGCTTACAAACATTTTTATTTTTACAACATATCTAAACAAATGTAAAACTTATAAATAGTTTTTTTGTCTGAAAGACTGGGACTCATTTCATCAAATAAGAAAACCTGTGATAAGGAAATTGAAGAATGTTAACTCTATGACTGTGTTGAGAAAACAGTACACTAGATTGCAATGTTCTTTGATAAACATGATAAAAAAATCTTTTAATATGCAAAATCTAGAAACTATTGTATAGAAAGACATTTGCAATTATATTGAAGCAATGCTGCTTTATTGTTGTTCTGCCAAATTAGTTTGTACTGTTTGTGTTGATTTGTTGAAATTGCTTTATGTATGATTAAATATTTCACACAATCAATGAATGTTTACCAAAAAAGTCTCTATAAAATAAGCAAGCTGAACTACGTTATTAGTTTCAGAATTAAAATCTGAAAATGGAAATAGATAATTTTCTATCCTTTCAAACAAAGATAGCTATAATGAAAAGATGTTAACACAAAGTTTCTCATTTAGGGGTCTACTTACTACACTGTGGTAAAGTTTTTTAATTACTACACACTAACTGCAGAACCTTTGTGTTATGGGTCATGGGTGTTTTCAATATCTTTTCATACAGTTGATGCAGTGTAAAGTTCTTTACCATGTGTTTACTGTATTGTAGATAATACGATGTGGTAACCATTCATCTTGAGGTGACCTTAACTGGGCCATGTTATCATCTGTGTTAACAGTTAATGAGTGATAACCATCTATATATTAACTGTAAGGTGCTGTCTCCACCCATTCTTCATCTATTATCCACCCTATTTGGCATTAGCTATTAATATAGAAATTACTGTTTGTTAGCTGCTAAGGTGCATCATTAATTGTTAATATGGCACTGTTAACTGTTAATGTACATTAATTGCTGTGTTAACATCCAGCAAAGCTTTTAAATAGTTCCTGACAAGGCAATTGTAAGGAATCTTCTAAGACCAATGTACCAATGTACTTTTATACCCTGTGCACCTTATAGCTAAATTTCAAAGCCCACACTATTTTTGAATTTCAAATTAAGTTAATGGGCCACTCTGGAGGGTGCTGAGAGACTGGAAATCAGTGCTGCTCTGTTTTTGGATCACAGGTATTGCAAGGAAGCTTGTGTAAGTCAGGGAGGCAGGGTTGGTTGACAGAAAACCCAAGATAAATTAAAAAAAAAAATAGATCTACATTTAGGGACCCTTTTACTAAACAACAGTAAATACTAACATGTGCTTACTACAAGTTAAAAATCCACTACTGCTCAGGTGCCCCATGGTAGTTTTCGGATCTGCTCATGCTTCCAATGTGCTAAAACATACATTTTAATTTTTAGCACTGGGGGAGTGTTTGGGGTCAGAAAGTAGGTGTGCCCAGCAATAATTGGTTAGCACAGCTACATCATCGGGCGCTAACTGATTAGCACATGGTTGGCGTGGTCTTCCTTACCACCTAGAAAATAGGTGTCAGTAGAGGCTCCCGTACTAATTGGGAAATTAGTGCATAGTCATTCACTGAGGAATTACAGCCATGCTGAAAGAGGCCTCAGTGCATGGGAAACCCGCGTGCTAATTGTAATGCAGGTCACTTTTTAGCGCAGTAGAGAAGGTGTGCTAGTTTAGAAATGAAATGAAAAGAAAACAAAATTTTATTCTTTTTTTATCTTTTCTAACATGAAATGAAATAGGAAATGTCATTGATATTTTGTGTTTCATTTAATGTACATCCCTAAACACTACATAGGGCATCGTGTATCAAAGCAGAAATTCATTTTGCAAAAGAATACACCACAGAAAAAATAGCACAACACTGTCTTTTGTCTCAGATATCTTGGTCTCTTTTTTTTTTTCAGTAAAGTGTACTTTGCAGAATCATTTCACAAAACTTTGCAGTAGTAAGCTTTTCAGGAAAAGTCTGCTTCATGTGAAAATGTATTTATGAGAATGAGTCAGGGTCCTGAGGCACAGGGAAGTGGGGAAGGGATGCTCCTAACATGACACTTAGAAGGGGACAGAGCTTCTGTGGAACATATTAATAAATATGAAAAAAATGGCACTGATTTTTTAAAGCATATTAATCAGGTTCCATGTTTATATATAATTCACATATTGCAATGAAAATAAAATTTGCTATAGAAAACGGCTAAACCTGTGCTATAATAGTGCATCTTTTGAAGACTTGAATGCCACTATATGGCGTGGAGGGGCATAATCGAACGCGAACGCCTATCTCCATGGGCGTTTATCTCTGAGAACGGGTCCGTGAAGGGGTGGGCTGAACCGTATTTTCGAAAAAATGGACGTTTTTGAGCTGGAAACTAAAAACGCCTAGGTCAAAAATGTCCTAATCTGAGCCATTTGGTCATGGGAGGGGCCAGGATTCGTAGTACACTGGCCCTCTGATATGCCAGGACACCAACTGGGCACCCTAGGTCAGTGCGGTGGACTTCAGAAAAAGCTCCCACATGCATAGCTCCCTTATCACGAGTGCTGAGCTCCCAACCCCCCTCCCCCCAAACCCACTACCCACAAATGTACAACACTACCATAGCTCTTAGGGGTGAAGGGGGCACCTACATGTGGGTACAGTGGGTTTTGGAGGCCTCCCATTTACCAGCACAAGTGTTACAGGTAGTGGGGGATGGGCCTGGGTCCACGTGGCTGAAGTGCACTGCGGTACCCACTAAAAGTGCTCCAGGGACCTGCATACACGCAGGCCTCTAGGACTTGTTGCTGCTGTATAACATTGGCACACCAGTTGACACCTGAAGACTAATTTCTCTGAAAACGTCCTTTATTGGAATAAGCACGTTTACTCACAGTTAACTGCAGAGGTTGTGCCCCACTGGCAACAAGTCTCCCTGGTACTGAGATTAGTAGTAGGTCAGAGCTGGCAGAATGCTGTACAATGCCCTCTTTCAGCCACATTCAAGGGAAGAACTAAGTTCTGTAACGTGGCTAACACAGGAAAGGGACTAAAACTGGCTTACAAAAATGACCACTACCGCATGGACTACAACAGGAAACACAACAGGGCACACTCTGACCCAGTAGGCAGGTGGAAAAGCACCATGGGAGAAGACCCTACCAACTACCAACATCGTGAGCATTTAACACAAGCTAGTGGAATCACGGAGCCCAATACCCTACACCCACCACAATACAATGCTGATGTGACCCTGTAGTGCACCCGAGAGCCACATCTGACCCAGGGAAAGGCTGTGACAGGATCAAACACATTCTGCTGTCATGGAGGTGGGTACGGCATTTGAGGCTGGCATACAGGCTGGGAAAAAAGTTTTTAAAGTGGGTTTTTTTTTGGTGGGAGGGGGTTAGTGACCACTGGGGGAGTCCGGGGAGGTCATCCCCGATTCCATCCAGTGGTCATCTGGGCAGTTGGGGCACTTTTTGGGGACTTATTCATGAAAAAAAAGGGTCCAAAAAAAGTGACCCAAAATCGCGGTAAAAACGCCTTTTTTTCGATTATCAGCTACAGACGCCCATCTCTCCTCGGCTGAAAACCACACCCAAGTCCCGCCTCCGACATGCCCCCGTCAACTTTATTCATTTCCGCGACGGAGTGCAGTTGGAAACGCCCAAAATCAGCATTTGATTATACCGATTTGGGCGCCTTTGCGAGAAAAGCGCCCATCTCCCAATTTGGGTCAAAATATAGGCGTTTTTCTCTTTCGATTATAAGCTGGATAGTATACTCTTATACAATTATCCAACATATAAATATTTCAGTGAAGGCCAGACCACACATTGTGTATGCAGGTTTAGTGTAAACATCTTCTGGGGTGGAATATGGGTGAAGCATTAGCAGAGTAGCAATTCCTTATAAACTATGTGTGATTCTATGTATTTTATGAACATATTTTATACCTGCTTGCAAGCAAGTGTAAATGTACATGCTTATTTTACCTCTGATTTCTGCAGGATTTGTGCTAGTCATTCATAAAGACACATGGAGGGGCATCTACTACATTTCTTAGAAGGGGTGAATAAGCAATTGGATAAAGGTGGGCCGGACGATATTGTGTATCTGGATTTTTAAAAGGCATTTGACAAAGTACCTCATGAATGACTCCTGAGAAGCAGAGATAGCCTCATTTGTCCATTCCTAGAGGTCTAAACAAGATCTTGAGCAGCGGGACGAGAAACTGAAGCACCTTGAGGTAACTCTGACTACCCTTGCTCCAGTAAAATGGCCTGGTTTATGAGCAATATATACATTCCAGAGAAAACAAAGATCAAGATGTAGCTGAATGCTCTGTCAGGTTCTGAGGCTGTAATATGGTGGCTATGCTCTGTGCGTGATCAGTCAGAGGCTCTCCTCATTGCCGGCCAGCTCTGACAAAATAGTGCCTGTTCCCGTGCTCTCCTGTATCAAACTGTGCACCGGTAGTTTGACACACCTGAAGATCCCGGCATATTTGGATTCTGCGCCAGTTCCGAAGATGTGCTGCTGCCAACCATTTCCGCCACATTTCATGGGATTCCCAGCTTGCATGCACTGCAATGCCATTACATCAGCCGGTAGTTTCTACAGCAGGAACAATGTTTAACTGCCTCTGCGGGAGTTGCCATTTACCCCGATTGTCATCAGCACAGAACAAAGTGTCCCAAGTTGTGAGTCAGGATCCCTTCCCTATATCAAGTAGAACTTGTAGTCCTCCAAGCGATTCTGAGTCAAACTTTAGTCAGACTTACCACTGATGGCTGCTCCCTCCAAGCTCACAGACTCCACAATTCTTACCAAAGATGAAAAATTTGCACGACATCACAGACAGGGAAATGAATTCCTCCAGACTCAAGTCACCCGCAAAGCTCAAATGGAGACCAGTTGACCAACTGAACCAGGAGCAAATCACTCAGAACCAAAAGGCTGAAAAATGTGTGCATTTACCTGCTGGAGATAGAAAATACTGAGGAGCTGGACTGGATAGTACACAAGAATGGAAGATGCCAAACGTAAAGATATCCTTACCATAGTAGCACAAAACTTCACTATAAAGGCAAATGTTGTCAGGGAGAGTGGCAAACAATGCCATCTTTGAAAAAAATGTCATTTGTTTACAAATGGGGTGATTTATCCATTCATGAATATACAATATGTGATATCACAAGCCTTACATAAGCATGAATAGATTTGGTATAAACAGTAATGGTTTTGAGTGGAGCATATTGCTTTGTCACATAGATTTTGTTTTTTTTATTCTCTTGTGACCTTGCTTAGTTTTTTTAGTATTTCCACTTAAAATAATGCCTGTTGGCAATCGCACTCTTTATGTTTATGTATGGCTTCTGATGCCACATATTGTATATTCATGAATGGATAGGTCACCCCATTTGTCAATAAATGGTGTTTTTTTCAATGATGGTGTTGCTTGCCACTCTCACTGAAGTGAAGTATTGCGCTGCTAATATAAGGATATCTCTCAATTACATTTAGAAGAACTATAGTATATTGATTTTCATGTATTTTTTTTTTCATTTTCACAGTGCTCATGCTTGTTATCGGTTTGGTTGGGTTGTACATGTTGACCGCCATATTAACCACTAGGCGTTTTGTGGCACTATGCTAAGATTTGTTCTTTATATTAAGTAGTGTTGCCATTATATGCTTTTGGCTATTCTATGTTTTGGTTCTTTGGCCCTTATTCATGCATGGCCACCATTCACTAAATTAGATACAGAGACTTTCCCTGTTATGAGCCTGTAACAGATGCTGCCATAAACGTAATTCTTTTTGAGCCTTTTTGTTACTTTTTTAGGACAGTTATTCCTTGGCAGTTTGATTTGAACTCTCCACATGTTAGATAGTTCAGGTTTTGATAACACACAAATTATATATGAAAGACAACTCTAATAATAAATGTTATTTACCAGTATTTTAGTTTCTGTCTTTGTGATATGCCATTATATATGTTCCTTTTTCCCAGCTTCTGTGTTTGGTATTTTGACGCGTATATTTTCTTATGCTGTTTTGGCTGGCCATTAAGGTATGACTTTTTCCTTTTACTATTATTAATACATACCTGTTTTTATCATAATTGATAATGCCCATAGAGTAGCTACTTTTTACTTTCATTATTGTTCATAAATTATCTTATTATTTTTGTTACCATATATTAGCTTATCATTTTAAATCCCCATCATTACCATAATCAAATGTTTATCCTTTTGATTTATTTGAATTTTATGCTTTTCTTTTTTATGATTGATGTTTTGATATTTTTGTATTATATTGATTTATGTTTTGTTATTAAGAACCCCTGATGAAAGCTTGGGAACCAAAACACGGCCTGTGTTGGCTTCAATTTGTATGTACCATTATACTATTGGACAGTGAACGATTTTACTGATCACCTGTTTTTTTTTTTTTTGTTACATTTGTACCCCATGCTTTCCCACTCATGGCAGGCTCAATGTGGCTTACATGGGGCAATGGAGGATGAAGTGACTTGCCCAGAGTCACAAGGAGCTGCCTGTGCTTGAAGTGGGAATTGAACTCAGTTCCTCAGTTCCCCAGGACCAAAGTCCACAACCCTAACCACTAGACCACTCCTCCACTCCACCTTGGAAAATGTGTTTGGCATCTTCCACTCTTGTGTACTCTCTGTCATCGTCTATGGAAGGTTTGCTTTCTGTTGCTTCAAGTTGGACTGGATGCCAAGAGAAATATGTTTCAGGTCAGCTTTCAGTTCTCTATCGCCATCTGCTAGTTGATGGACAGGTTCTGGAATAGTGGGAAACTATGTAATGGAAAGAACGTTTTTCAAGGGGCTACCCACTCTGCCATATATGTTAACTATCTTCCACAAATGTCACGTTTTCTCCCAGTTCTTTCTACACAAGCTCATGAGCAGCTAGCATTCATACTAGCAGAAACTGATGAATGTGGTAGGCACCTCACCAGAACCACTTCTGATTCTCTACTTTGGGAATTGCTGCCCAATGCCTAGCACAGTTACATGTTTCAGGCTTTAAGGAAGACATCCACTCCAAGTCAGCAGATGCCCCTTGTACTGGAGACTTGCTATTTAGATAAAAGGATAAGGAGACTGTAGACATGAATAAAGACCACTGATCCATACTATTGCATCTCTCAGAGCTTGTCAATGTCTAGAGTACATCAGCCACTACTGCTAGGTGCACCTCATTCAACCAGTTCTTATGTAGATATTATTATCAGAAGAGGTTTTACTTCCAAAAACAACAGAAAAGTGACCCAATGAGCAGCAGTACCTAAACCTAGATAATGGAAGAGAGATCAAACTAAGCAGGTGACCCCCTCCTATGACAATACTGCTGTATTTATACCATTTATATAATCTTGGTCTTCAAACTTCTACCACAGTTTGTCTCAGTTTATTGTCTGCTTATCATTCACCAATAAATAACCTTTCATCTTCTGAACTGCAACTGGCCACATGTTTCAAGAAATGCTTACTACATGTACAACTTCTGTCACAAAAACTTGGGGATTTGAATCTAGTCCTTGCTTTACTCATGAAGTCTATTTTTGAGCATCTAGAAGCAACACCTCTCAATTACCTACTGTACCAGAATTTAGCTCAACTGAAAAAACCATGAGCTCAATCCATATCTAAACAGAGAAAAAAAAGTTAATGTCAGCTAGAAGAGTTAGTGAGCTTTAAGCACTGATAGCATATGAAACATGCACCCAATTCTATTGAAATAAAGTCATTCTTTGGATACATCCCAAGGTTTTTACTGAAGATATTAACACTCTTCAATCTTAATGAAGAATGTGCTTCCCACTTTCTGTCTGAAGCCTCATTTGAACACTTGTGAGAAGGCCCTTCATACTGTAGACTATAAAAGAGCTTTTGCCTGTTAAGTGAAAAGAACTGCTTCATTCATTAAGCAAACTCAACCATTAGTTACATTTGATTCAAACAGAACTAGGAAGCCAGGTGCAAAAACAATCTTAGCATACCATTTGAATTACTGCATACAACTCTGCTATGAACAAGTGCATATTTCCCTTAGGTCCAAGTTCAAATCTCATCAAATCAGAGCTACAGCAACTATGGTAGCTCTGCCTCACTGACTGCAATCTTCAAGACACTTACATGGTCCTCTCATTATCCTTTCACTGCACTATACACTTTAGACCAGGGTTCTGTACAGAAAATCATTGGTCAAGCAGTGATATTATCGCTAGAGGTCTTGAGTGTGCATCACTCCTTCCCCCTTAGACACCAGGAACTCTTGGAAATCCCAAGGACTGTGTAGGGGCCTTGCAGCTCAGAATTTATTTTTGAGGGCCTTTGGGCCCGCGGTGGGGTAGGATGGGAAATCTCTGGGGGAGGTTGACATGTGTTAGGCTCATATATTAGGGCCTCCTGAGGGCAGTTGAATTTGGTGAAGGCTGTCAGGGGTTGGGTGATGGCAGAGTGGTTGCTGAATGATGTCAGGGAATGTGGCAACACTGGCATTGAGGTGGTGATGGCCTGTGTTTGTGGGTCCAGTGATGTTAGGATTTCACACAGCCTCTACAGCAGGCTATTAGTTGTGCCTCTGAACAGGTCTAAATCCCAGTGACAAGGTTTCTCACTGCAGACATGGATTATTTATATTAAATTAAGAATTCATATCGTTATTGTTGTCCTGCCCAGATCACTTTTTCTGCCTGTCCTCCCCACATCCCCTTGCCACGTGGACATAGTGAGCTTCCACAAATCTTAATGGCCCCTGTTTTGAAATAGCATTTAAATATCTAGGTCTGTCCAGACATTTAAAGGCTGCTATTTAGATGTGTGCTGCTTCTGTATATCAAACACATAATAAACATAAGCATAAACATAAAATAACCACCATAGTAAATAAAAACAGATGCAGACCATCCAGTCCTCCTCATTTCTATAGCCTCACTGTAAAGGAAATAACTCAGTTGCCAACAACACAAGCTTAACCACTTGTCAGATGTCCTCTTGCCAGTTTTTATTTATGAATTGATTGATTTATAGCCCTTCAACAAATTTATATTCAAGGTGAATTTCAGTACCACATTCATAATAGTTGTCTTCATCGTTGCTTCTCAACCAATCTGCTTAGATAAGCATTTATACTGACATGCTTAATCCAATGCTTAGACCCTCCCACTTCCTGTGCCTTACCAGCAAGCTCTCAGCTACTAAGATTAGTGAATCTGTTAACATCTGGCTGCTTATTCCCTCCTTGGCCCTATAGCCTTACTGTCTTATAAATTGCATAAAGTAAATATTTGTGTTGTAAGGCTCTGATTATACTATATTTTAATAATTCCTTAGATTGGTCTCCAAGAATAAGAATATTCTCCAATTCAACCAAGCATTTAATTAATCTACTATATTAATGTATGTAACATAGATAAGGGAGATTGTTTGAACTGTAAGAGGCATTTGATCAATTGACTAAACAGTGTTTTGCACATATTTATTAAACATATGACAGAACTGTAAATCCAGTTTCTATTTTCAAGTGCATATAAATTTCTCAGAGAATAATTTTAATGGTATACTCAAATGTATAAATCAAGTTGACAGTTCAATCTTTCAAAGATTACTGTATCAGCATTCTGCAATTATAGTCCTTGGAATTAAATAGTTCTAAGGTCTAGATTGTATCAACAAAATATTTTAATCATATCCTGCTTATTTATTAAGCTGTGCCAAGATTGTGCAGTTACTAGGTGGTAATAGCCAGAATTAATGCATAGTAACTGCAATACCTCTGAATTAACTCTATTGAGAATATTTCCAGCATTTTTGGAGGGGCTGCTACATAGTTAGAGGGTCATTATATAAAGACAACCTTAGTTGGCAGGAAAGTGCACAAACTAAAGGGTGGTATTCTGCCATTTATACACAAGTGGCCACTTATACATGAAACTAGCCGTTAAGCCCGTTAAAACGGGCGAGATTTCCAGCTACCCTCCTCGCCGCCGCTCCCTCCCCCCTCCGTGCCGGGCCCCCTGCACTGACCTGACAGCACCTCTCACCTCCATGTGAAAGTGCTGCAGGCAGCAGCAGTTCGCTCTGCTGCTGCCTGCAGCGCTTCCACACGGAGGTGAGATGCGCTGTCAGATCAGTGCAGGGGGCCCGATACGGAGGGGGGCGGGGATGGGGGGGAGGGTGGAGGTTGGTGCGTGCAATGTTCGTTTCCAGGCTGCAGCGTCAGCGTCTGACAGTCCGACTCCGTTTCCCTCTCTGTTCCACCCTCTGACATCATCACGTCTTGACGCGAGGGCGGGACAGAGAGGGAAGTCTCTACTGCACATTTGCAGGTGAGTTGGTCACTTGCCATTTATATGTTTGATGGTTGGTGCAGTAGGTTTGATCCTGGTGATCTGGGTTCAATTCCCACTGCATCCCTTGTGACCTTGGGCAAGATACATAACCCTCCATTGCCCCAGATATAAAAACTTAGATTGTGAGTCCTCTAGGGACAGAGAAAGTACCTGCATATAATGTATACAGTGCTGCGTACATATAGTAGCGTTATAGAAATTATTATTATTAGTAATAGTAGTACACATAGAAATAGCCTCTTATAGCATACCAGCTAGCAGAAAAGTACATCATAATTTGATGGTGCATACATACTTTACTGTTAAGCATGGACAAAGCATACATGTGCACATGTAAATTAAAGAATTCTATCATTTATGTGCATTCATGATAATATCTGGTGTAAGTGATTGCATCTGCAATACACGAATGTTTACAGCCACATTCACTAGGATTCTATAAAGAAAATTAAGCACCTACCTTTTTTTGTAGAATAGACTTCAAATAGATGTCATAACTCAGGCCTTTAACAGGTATCCTATTATAGAATTACTCTCTTAATGCAGAGCAAAGTTTGTTATTGTTTGTTAACTGCATGACAAATTATGTGCAATGCAGTAAGTTAAATCTCTTAAGGTAACACTAACTGCTCTGTGTTATCTGCCATTTTAATAGTTATAGAAACATAGAAATATGATAGCAGATAAGGGCCGAATGGTCTATCCAGTTTGTCTATCCTCATCCTCCACTATCTCCTCCTATCCCTAAGAGATTCCACTTGACTGGGATGTTTAAATGCCACTTCAAAACAGGGAAATTCAGACATGTGAAAGCTTAGTATGTCCCAATGGCAATAGAGACCTGGGAAGGGTGGAGAGAGAGTGGTGTGGGCTGGATGACAATAAAGATGAGAATTCCCAGTAGAGGCTGACAGAATTTTGACTTTGGTTTTGGTTATGGCAAAAAAACAGCCCAAAATACTTTTTCTGCCAGTTTCAGTTTTGGCTGAAAAATTATTTTAATTTTTTGGCCATGATTTTGGTGTCAGTTGAAAATTACCTTTTTTTCTGGAAGCCAAAACTTTGTGTTTTTCCCCATTTGTCTCCCTCCTTCCCTTGCTCCTCCCCTCAGAAAAGGAGTTACCCTTTCACCTGGATGGACCCCCCTCCCGAGTGCTTCCCCCCACCCATAGGCCCCCCATGGACCTATCTTACAATCCTTGGTGGAGTAGGGGTGTAGTTGAGGCAGAAGCAATCCTCAGTTAATCTTGCTCATTCTGGCTCTGTTCTCAAAATGGCTGCCACGACTGGGGCATCACTTCTGCCCTGACTACACCACAAGACCACCAGGGAATGTAAGGTAGTACGGGGGAGGAGGACTACTTTGTTTTTTTGAGTCTCATTGCAAGCAATGCAGCTATGATCTTGCACAATAGTTTGTATGGTAAACACAGTGTTCCAAATAAATGCATTTAATACAAAATATTTGCAGAAATTTGAGATGATAAGCTCCTTAGCAATTAGCTTCTTTGTGGAGTTATGATGTCATCTGTTACTTTGAGTGTGGCGTAAAGCATTGTGGCTTTTAGTTTCAGTTTTCATTAGTTGCAGTCCATGTGGGTGCAGGCTACTTTGCTTGGAGGTAAAATATGGTCTTTCGTTCATTCAATTGTCATATTCTGGCTTGGATACTGGCAGAGGGTTGCAGACTGCAAACTCTGTCAATCCCCAGTGCCCTCACTGGTTCACACCACTTTTGGATATTTTTCTCTTTTCCATTCCGTCAAACAAGAATTCTGTCATTCAGTAGAATTACAATAAAAACATCTATAAACTTTAAACTGAAATATTTGTATTTATTTATGTTGTATTTATTGGGATTTATTCACTGCTTTTTTGAAGGAATTCACTCAAGGCGGTGTACAGTAAGAATAAATCAAACATGAGCAATAGGCAATTACAGCAGTAAAAATACTCAAATAGCAATACAAAGTATGGTATAGTATACTACTTATAATGTTAACAAAATATGTAATAGAACATTTTAATTAAAGGTGTAGGGTATAAGCAAAAATGGAACATGTGGAGGGGCATAATCGAACAAAAACGTCTATCTCCATGGGCGTTTATCTCCAAGAACGGGTCCGTGAAGGGGCGGACTGAACCGTAGTTTGGGAAAAAATAGATGTCCATGTTTTATTCGACAATTTGTGAGCTGGGCGGTTTTGTTTTTCAGCGATAATGGAAAATGAAAGCGCCCAGCTCAAAAACGAATAAATCCAAGGCATTTGTTCGTGGGAGGGGCCAGGAGTCGTAGTACACTGGTCCCCCTCACATGCCAGGACACCAACCGGGCACCCTAGGGGGCACTTTTACAAAAAAAAAAAAAAAAAGGTAAAAGAGCTCCCAGGTGCATAGCACCCTTCCCTTGTGTGTTGAGCCCCCCAAATCCCCCTCAAAACCCACCACCCACAAGTCTACACCATTACTATAGCCCTAAGGGGTGAAGGGAGGCACCTACATGTGGGTACAGTGGGTTTGGGGGGCGGTGTGGAGGGCTCCCATTTACCAGCACAAGTGTAACAGGTGGGGGGGATGGGCCTGGGTCTACCTGCCTGACGTCCACTGCACCCCCTAATAACTGCTCCAGTGACCTGCATACTGCTGCCAGGGAGGTGGGTATGACATTTGAGGGTGAACATAAAAAGTTGTGAAATGGCATATTTTTGTGGTGGGAGGGGGTTTGTGACCACTGGGGGAGTCAGGGGAGGTCATCCCCAACTCCCTCCAGTGGTCATCTGGTCATTTAGGGCACTTTTTGGGGCCCTATTCGTGGAAATACAGGGTCCAGGAAAAGTGCCCTAAATTCTCGCTAAAAACGCATATTTTTTTTCCATTATCGGCGAAAGGCGCCTATCTCTGATCGGCCGATAACCACGCCCCAGTTCCGCCTTCACCACGCCTTTGACACGCCCCCATCAACTTTGTCCGCATCCGCGACGGAGTGCAGTTAAAAACGTCCAAATTCGGCTTTCGATTATACCGCTTTATTCGTTTTTGTGAGATAAACGTCTATCTCCCGATTTGGGTCGCAATATAGGCGTTTTTCTTTTTCAATTATAAGCAGGATAGATAGTTAAGAGAGTAAGAGGAGTTAGAAAATAAGGTGATAAAGGTGAACATGAGGTCAGAGAGATGGATAAATATTATCTCAGCTAGAGTAGGAGTGGGTAAACATGTCCTGCTGCTATAAAATATCTTTCTCGACAAACAAAAATGACTTTAACAGGGAGGGGGTCTGTGGTTGTTGGCATAGGGGCTACCTTTGCTGAGAGAGCAATGATTTTAGAAAGTTGCTCCCATGTCTATACACTGGTATGAAATGCATTTCCCCCCTCATCCTGCTTTCTGAAATCACTGTTCCCTCTGAACATGGAAGGGCTTGACTGTGCAACCCTGATCTTATTTTGCAAGAGGCTGTACATTTGCAGAGCCTCTTGTAAAATAGTGTGGGAATTCCAGACATCATGACTTGGACATTGGAATTCCCCTTTGCACATTTGTTCTAAAATGTCGCTCACTATATTCCTAGATTGTTTTGAATTTCCATTTAAGTCTCAAAATATGTTTAGCCAAGGAGGTAGTCTTCTCTGTGGTGTTTGATCTTGTGTCAGTATGCAGTGCCTTTAACACCCGGCCTTTCTTCCCAGTGTTTCATCCCTCTTTACATTGTCTGCATTGAATAATGTATGCTACATTAGAGGAGCATGAATAAGGTCCCCTTCCGATATACTCATATCACCCCTCTTCTCAGGTCACTTCACTGGCTTCCAATCAGATACCGCATACAGTTCAAGCTTCTCCTTCTTACCTACAAATGCACTCAGTCTGCAGCCCCTCATTACCTCTCTACCCTCATTTCCCCTTACGTTCCCGCCCGTAACCTCCGCTCACAGGACAAATCCCTCCTCTCAGTACCCTTCTCCACCACCGCCAACTCCAGGCTCCGCTCATTCTGCCTTGCCTCACCCTATGCTTGGAATAAACTTCCTGAGCCCTTACACCAAGCCCCCTCCCTACCCATCTTCAAATCCTTGCTCAAAGCCCACCTCTTCAATGTTGCTTTCGGCACCTAACCTTTATACCTTTCAGGAAATCTAGACTGCCCCTATTTGACTGACTGTACATTTGTCCTTTAGATTGTAAGCTCCTTTGAGCAGGGACTGTCCTTCTATGTTAAATTGTACAGTGCTGCATAACCCTAGTAGCGCTTTAGAAATGTCAAGTAGTAGTAGTAGTAGTAGGAGCATGAATAAGGTCCCCTTCTGCTGAATGCCTTTACCAAAGAATTAATTGGTGGGATCCTGTGAAGACTTTTTAGGACCCCAATATTCAGTGCTATTTAACTGGCCGGAACAGCTCCTGACCAATTAAATAGCGCTTAAACAGCTATCTGTTGATATTTAGCAGGAGAGAACTGGATATCCCCTGCTGAATATCCCCAGTTCGTGGGGATATCATCTGATATAACCGGTTATCTGTTTATTTTTAAAGCCGACTTAGAGGCCAGATTTGGCTGTGTGAAAACATGGGATATGTTTAGCCAGTTTAAAGATACTCTGCTAAGTCTGAATATTGACTTAGTCAGTTATCTATAAACCAGCCAAAAATAAACTGGATATTCAATGCCGTTCAGAAGAAACTGCCCGCCATTGAATATCCGGGCTCAGCGCTGACTGTGAGAGTTAGCAAGTCTAAATCCTGTGGTCTGAATATCAGCCCCAAGATATATATAAAAGGAAATTCAAAACAATCCATGCAATAGTTAAAAATTAAAATGAAACACTTTGGAACTGCCAGGAAGGGATTCTTTCTTTTTACATTTTTATTGTGATACAGTTAATGATTCATTTACATTTTATGGCAAAATGTCATTTTCGCTCATTCTGTTTTTATTTGAGTAAAGGAATGTCAGCTTCTAAAGGTTAGTCAAGAAGGGGGAAATCTTATAAGCCTTTATAGCATGCAAACAGGGTTTTATGCACAGAAATAGGTTCCTTCAAAACTGACTGAGGGTGTATGCATACAGGTTTGTGCTACTGATGCAGAGCACATATTTTTACACCTTATACACATTGACATTCCAGACAGCAAAGGTTGAGCAGAGATGGAACAGTATTATGAGATATGTGTGCATTTTATAATATATGTGCATATCTGTGCACACTTAAGTGGAAAAGTTATTCCTGCCTTGGAGCAGATGTAACTCAGTGTGGAAACGTTTGGAGAGGATGGTTCTAAAAAGTACATATGTTCATGCAACTTATACACTTTTATGCCTTCAAAGCCTATGTGGTCCATTATAACATTACTCTTTACAAGTATTAATATGGTCCAATAAAAAGGTATCACTTTCAGGTTTATTTTCGAAAGAGAAGGGCGCCCATCTTTTGACACAAATCGTAAGATGGGTGTCCTTCTCAGAGGGTTGCCCAAATCGGCATAATCGAAAACCAATTTTGGGCATCCCCAACTGCTTTCCATTGCGGGGACGACCAAAGTTCCCAGGGGCATGTCGGAGGCATAGTGAAGGCGGGACTTGGGCGTGCCTAACACATGGGCATTCTCAACCCATAATCGAAAAAAGAAGGGCGTCCCTGACGAACACTTGGACGACTTTACCTGGTCCTTTTTTTCTTATGACCAAGCCTCAAAAAGGTGCCCTAAATGACCAGATGACCACCGGAGGGAATCGGGGATGACCTCCCCTTACTCCCCCAGTGGTCACTAACCCCCTCCCACCCTCAAAAAATATTTTTAAAATATTTTTTCCTGCCTCTATGCCAGCCTCAAATATCATACCCAGCTCCATGACAGCAGGTCCTTGGAGCAGTTTTAGTGGGTGCAGTGCACTTCAGGCAGGTGGACCCAGGCCCATCCCCCTCTACCTGTTACACTTGTGCTGGTAAATGTGAGCCCTTCAAAACCCACCAGAAACCCACTGTACCCACATCTAGGTGGCTGCCCTTTACCCATAAGGGCTAAGGTAGTGGTGTACAGTTGTGGGGAGTAGGTTTTAGGGGGCTCAGCACCCAAGATAAGGGAGCTATGCACCTGGGAGCAATTTATGAAGTCCACTGCAGTGCCCCCTAGGGTGCCCGGTTGGTGTCTTGGCATGTCAGGGGGACCAGTGCACTACGCATGCTGGCTCCTCCCACGACCAAAGGGCTTGGATTTGATCTTTTCTGAGATGGGCAATCTTGGTTTCCATTATAGCCGAAAATTGGGGATTACCATCTCTAAGGACGACCATCTCTAAGGTTGACCTAAATGTTGAGATTTGGGCGTCCTGACCGAATTAGTGAAACGAAAGATGGACACCCATCTTGTTTCGCTAATACAGGTTTCCCCACCCCTTCACCAGGATGTCCTGGAGGACGTCCTCACGAAAACTTGGGCGTCCCTTTCGATTATGCCCCTCCACATGGGTTAACAAGTCTTTTAAAAAATGTTATTTGTCTGTCTATATTTGGATTAACACAACAAGAAAACTATTTTATCTAACTTATTAGGGTCAACTACATGCAATAAAGAAAAGGCATAGTCAATGCATACATGCATACACTTCTGTATATGTAACTAATTTCTGTTTGTTAATTATTGTGCAGGTTATAATGAAGGATCACACCATTCTTTCTACCTGTCGAGTTTTGAATACCTTCTTTTTTATTTTTCAGTTTTGCACACACATTTTTGTGCATTGTGCAATGGTACAGGCAGAAAAATTATATTTTATAACATCCCTGGATTATTATAAAGAATAAAATTATTGAACACATAGATGGTTTAATGGGACAGAGTCAGCATGCTTTCAGCTGCCTCACCAATTTGCTTCATTTCTTTGAAGGCATGAATAATCATGTGGATAAAAGTGAGTCGGTTGATGTAGTGTATCTACATTTTCAGAAAGCTTTTGACAAAGTTCCTCATGAAAGAGTCCTGAAAAAACTAAAAAGTCATGGTATAGGAGGCATTGTTCTGTTGTGGATTAGGAACTGATCCAGAATATTCTATTGGATAGAAAACAGAAGGTAGAGTTAAATGGCCATTTTTCTCAAAGCAGGAGGGTGAATAGTGGAGTGCCGCAGGGATCTGTACCGGGACTGGTGCTATTTAACATATTTATAAATGATCTGGAAATTGGAAAGACAGTGAGGTGATTAAATTTGCAGATGACACAAAGCTATTCAAGGTTGATAAAACACATGTGGACTGTGAAAAATTAAATAAATACCTTAGGAAATTGGAAGATGGGACAACCAAATGGCAGATGAAATTTAATGTGGACAAATGCAAAGTGATGCTAGGGTCTACCATGGGAGTCAACACTAAAGGCAAAGATCTAGGTGTTGTTGTAGACAATACGCTGAAATCTTTTGTCCAGTATGCGGCGGAAGCCAAAAAGCAAACAGGATGCTAGGAATTATTAGAAAAGGGATGGTAAATAAGACTGAGAATATTACAATGCATCTGTGCCACTTCATGGTGTGGCCTCACCTAGAGTATGTGTTCAGTTCTGGTTGCCATATTTAATAAAAAAGATATAGCGGAATTAGAAATGGTTCAAAGAAAAGTGACCAAAATGATAAAGTGGATGGAACTCTTCTCATATGAGGAAAGGCTAAAGAGGTTAGGGCTCGTCAGCTTGGAAAAGAGACAGCTGAAGGGAGTCTACAAAATCCTGAGTGGTGTACTGTTATGTTTCTGCTTTGTTTCTGCTAAGCAGGCTGAGGAGAGGCTGGAACCCACTCTGCTAGGGCTAGGGAGGGGCTGGAAACCTCTCTGCTAGGGTAGCTGGGTGGGACTTGTTTGCTATTGGTCAGCTGGGTTGTAGCTGACGTCTGCAGCTACAGACGTCAGTAATCAGGATCTATTTTTACCTGCAGTTTAAAGGTATGCGCTGCTCTAGCGTTAGGATTTTCCTGCTGTAGCCTCTTATCTTATTTCTTCTGAGAGCTGTTGCTCTGTGCACTGGAGGAACCTGTTTCCTCCTTCTTTGTGCTCCTAGGTGCTGGCTTGTCAGCATTTTGTATTTGTTTGTCTCAGTGTGTGGTTAATTGGCTTTTCTCTGCAGCTGGGCTGTGTTCTGTGGTTGACCGGTCAGTGTTGTCTTCTGTGATGTGTCAACTTGTTTATTTTAGTTCTGTCTGTTGTGGTTCCACCACTTTTTCTGGGGTTAGTGTGCTATGTTAACCCCTCGGTCTCTGTGTCTGGCTGTGTGGGTTATTTGTGCCTAGAAGTCTTTGCTCTGGCCAGTACTTCTTTTGCTTAGTTCTCTTTTCCCTGTAGTGCTGGATTCTGCCTGGTCTGTCTTGCCTGTCTGTCTGGTTCAGCTTCACCTGATACAACTGCTGCCTTCTGTTGGCCTGAAGTCCTGCCGGCCGCCTGCACCCAGGGGCTCAACTCCTGGGGAACCGTGGCCAAGTGCAGGTGAAGTCTCGAGAAGCTGTTCCGGTACCTTTGTCAATGCTTTACCCCATGGAGTCCTGTTGCTGCCAGCTGGTTCCTGTGGCTCCACTTCCGATAGTTGGGTGCAGCCTAGCCTGCTGGTGCAGGCCAAACGTGTCCTGAAGTTCTCTACCTTTGAGGAGTTTTGCACCTCTCCTCAGGAGCCTGGAGTTCTGGGTGAGTACCCTGTGGTTTATTATTTTTTCTAGTTGTGGTTCGGTCCACCCCAGGGCATTCCTAGATTCCCTTTCTGTTCACGGCCTGGGATCAAGGGCTCACAATCTGGGACCGAGTGACATGTACAATGAGTAGAAGTGAATTGATTTTTTACTCTTCCAAAAAGTACAAAGTCTAGGGGACAATTCATTAAGTTACATGGAAATACTTTTAAAACAAATAGGATGAATATTTGTTTTCACTCAAAGAATAGTTAAGCTCTAGAACTCTTTGCCAGAAGATATAGTAACACTGGTTAGAGTATCTGGATTTGGACAAGTTCCTGGAAGAAAAATCCATAATCTGCTATTGAAACAGACATGGGGAAGCCACTGATTGCCCTGGGATTGGTAATATGGAATGTTGCTACTATTTGGGTTTCTGTCAGATATTTGTGACCTGAATTGGCCACTGTTAGAAGCAGGATACTGGGCTAGATGGACCATTGGTGTGACCCAGTATGGCTATTCTTTTGTTCTTATGTATTCTTATGTTGCTCAATTAAAAAATTTCAGAAATTTGAAAAAAAAATCATTTTCAGACACTTCTGACATAAAGGACTCCTTTTACAAGGTGGTACTACCAATTAGTGTGCACTGAATGCAAAGAAGCCCATGGGAATTGAATTGAATTGGTAGCTCCACTTTGTAAAAGGAGCCCAAACTGAATTAAGTATAGAAATACACTTTTTTAAAAACGGTTTCTGGAATTAGGTTTTTCTGCTTTCTTTTTGAATATTCATATGCAAATTATAGACCGACAAAAGAACAGTTTTCCCCTATTGTTAGGAGTTTCTTATGTTAACAATTAATAAGTAGGATCTGTTTACATATCTTGTTTTCAGAAAATAAAGAACATTCTAAACAAAGCTAGGCTTGACACTAAGGATGACGGCATTCTCTTCCAATGAAAGCAGCATCTGCTCTATTTTTGCAAGTCAAAGCACTATAGCTTCTTTACCATCAGGCAACCATAGAAAATACATTATTTGCCAGCAATGCATTATAGTTTTAAAGGATATTATTATCAGGCTCAAATATTTTCTTGGAAATTTATTTGACAGTTATGATCTGGTATACAGTAGATAAATAACAAAAGGATGGCAGAACATGAGGAGAATTTTACAATAATGTGCCTGTTCTGCAGTGATGCACATTCTTTTAAAAGGACATGAGAAATGCAAATAGAATAAACCCAGTGTTGTTACATTTCAGCATATTTCCCCCAGTGTTAACAGCTATCAAGCATCAGGTAGCCCTAAACATTTGACATTTGTGTTAGAAGGCAGTTGTTTTTCAGAAAGAGATATTTTCCCCACATTCCTGCTCAACCATTAGCCTTTTCCCTTCTTCTTTTCTCCCTTCCTTCCTCCTTTGCTTTTTTGCCCCCACCCTTTCTTCCCCATTCTCTTCCTCTCCCCACATTCCCTCCTACCCTCCATTATTCCTTCTCCTTCGGACTTTCAGATCCTATAGCCTTTCAAAGCTTAGAAAGCTGCCATGCTGAACTCTGTCGGCACCAAGCATACTATTGACATTAATGCGCACGCTTCTGAAGGGGACGTGCATATACATCATTCAGATCAGCTGACTGGGTGTCGAGAACTGAACTCGCAGTCGGCTCTTTTGGTGCCAATACTGGCAGCTTACTGTTCAACAGTGAGTGTGGATCAGCCCCCAGACAAAGGAAACAAGGCAAGTCTTTTTTTCACGCCATTTATCCTTTTCCTAAATCTCATTCTAGATGCCGATCTATTTTACAGTCCTACTCTTGATGGATGTCCATCTTGATGCCGACAACAGC
Organism: Microcaecilia unicolor; assembly: GCF_901765095.1. Taxonomy (NCBI): domain Eukaryota; kingdom Metazoa; phylum Chordata; class Amphibia; order Gymnophiona; family Siphonopidae; genus Microcaecilia; species Microcaecilia unicolor. The sequence continues at coordinate 89,416,761 of NC_044035.1, forward strand.
ATCGACATACCCACCACAGCAGCAGGAGATTTAAATCATACTGCTCCTTTTCAGTGTAACAGAACCTCCCCTCCCCATTGGCAGGACTGTATATATGTATATATATACAGTGGGGGAAATAAGTATTTGATCCCTTGCTGATTTTGTAAGTTTGCCCACTGACAAAGACATGAGCAGCCCATAATTGAAGGGTAGGTTATTGGTAACAGTGAGAGATAGCACATCACAAATTAAATCCGGAAAATCACATTGTGGAAAGTATATGAATTTATTTGCATTCTGCAGAGGGAAATAAGTATTTGATCCCCCACCAACCAGTAAGAGATCTGGCCCCTACAGACCAGGTAGATGCTCCAAATCAACTCGTTACCTGCATGACAGACAGCTGTCGGCAATGGTCACCTGTATGAAAGACACCTGTCCACAGACTCAGTGAATCAGTCAGACTCTAACCTCTACAAAATGGCCAAGAGCAAGGAGCTGTCTAAGGATGTCAGGGACAAGATCATACACCTGCACAAGGCTGGAATGGGCTACAAAACCATCAGTAAGACGCTGGGCGAGAAGGAGACAACTGTTGGTGCCATAGTAAGAAAATGGAAGAAGTACAAAATGACTGTCAATCGACAAAGATCTGGGGCTCCACGCAAAATCTCACCTCGTGGGGTATCCTTGATCATGAGGAAGGTTAGAAATCAGCCTACAACTACAAGGGGGGAACTTGTCAATGATCTCAAGGCAGCTGGGACCACTGTCACCACGAAAACCATTGGTAACACATTACGACATAACGGATTGCAATCCTGCAGTGCCCGCAAGGTCCCCCTGCTCCGGAAGGCACATGTGACGGCCCATCTGAAGTTTGCCAGTGAACACCTGGATGATGCCGAGAGTGATTGGGAGAAGGTGCTGTGGTCAGATGAGACAAAAATTGAGCTCTTTGGCATGAACTCAACTCGCCGTGTTTGGAGGAAGAGAAATGCTGCCTATGACCCAAAGAACACCGTCCCCACTGTCAAGCATGGAGGTGGAAATGTTATGTTTTGGGGGTGTTTCTCTGCTAAGGGCACAGGACTACTTCACCGCATCAATGGGAGAATGGATGGGGCCATGTACCGTACAATTCTGAGTGACAACCTCCTTCCCTCCGCCAGGGCCTTAAAAATGGGTCGTGGCTGGGTCTTCCAGCACGACAATGACCCAAAACATACAGCCAAGGCAACAAAGGAGTGGCTCAGGAAGAAGCATATTAGGGTCATGGAGTGGCCTAGCCAGTCACCAGACCTTAATCCCATTGAAAACTTATGGAGGGAGCTGAAGCTGCGAGTTGCCAAGCGACAGCCCAGAACTCTTAATGATTTAGAGATGATCTGCAAAGAGGAGTGGACCAAAATTCCTCCTGACATGTGTGCAAACCTCATCATCAACTACAGAAGACGTCTGACCGCTGTGCTTGCCAACAAGGGTTTTGCCACCAAGTATTAGGTCTTGTTTGCCAGAGGGATTAAATACTTATTTCCCTCTGCAGAATGCAAATAAATTCATATACTTTCCACAATGTGATTTTCCGGATTTAATTTGTGATGTGCTATCTCTCACTGTTACCAATAACCTACCCTTCAATTATGGGCTGCTCATGTCTTTGTCAGTGGGCAAACTTACAAAATCAGCAAGGGATCAAATACTTATTTCCCCCACTGTATATATAGTGAAAAGCAAAGAAACTACAAGCCCCAGAAGGCAGTGCAGCGCAGCACCAGAGAGATTCAGAACCAAGGAACTACAAAGCCCAGAAGGCAGGGCAACGTCAGAGAAGCCAGGAACTAAGAAACTACAAGCCCCAGAAGGCAGTGCAGCACCAGCAGAGGGATCAGGTGAAGGGAGAATAATCTATGCAAGAGAGGGAGGAGCCGGGGTGTGATTGGGAGATGGAATCAGATGGGGGGGGGAGGAGCCCCTAGACCGGGAAGAAGGGGAGGGGAGAATGGAACTGGAGGAGGTGGAAGGAGGGGAGAATGAGGAGGAAATGGAAGTGCTGGTGGAGGGCTCTTAAAGTGAGTTATGAACTGAACTGGAGAGAGTGAATGAAGCCATGGTGAATTGACCCAGCGGGTGGATGTCTGGTGGTATCATGCTGACAAATGAGGGAGGTGGGTCATTAGGTCTAAGAGTGAGAAAGTGACTTAGACCATATTGCCATTGAATTGAACTGTTTAATTTCATTTCTAAGATGAACTGTGTTTGAAGGCAATGCTAAACTAAACTGTGTTGGAAAGCAGTGCTAAACTGAATTGATGAGGAAAACACTGCTAACTGAACTGAATTGTGAGCAGTGCTCATTAGCTGTGTGAAAGAGCAGTGCCACTAAGTACTGGATTAGAAGCAGTGCTGGAGGAAACCATATTGAAAGCAGGGCCAAAGTGAACTGTGTGGAAAGCAGGCCCAAGCTGAACTGTATGGCAAGCAGGGCTCCAATGAACTGTGTTTAAAAGTGGAGCTACACTGAGGAGAGGGGAAGGCCTGGGGAGCCTTAAAGCAGAGTAAATGTACTCAGGAGGTAATAAAGCACTTCTGGTGATTTGCCTGTTGTCCGGAGACCCTGATTGCAGACTGTCGACTCGGGAGTGAAGGGTGTGCTTGATGAAGAAAGGAAGAGACTGAGAAAGAGTGGTGCGGATCTGGCGACGGAGCCTGACATATTATGGTGGCAGCAGTGGGATTGCAGTGAACATGCACGGGAAGGAGGAGTGTCCTGGAAGGAGTGGAGGGAGTTCCGGACCAGACCAGTCAAGCAGTTGGAGCGAGGTGAGGGTGTCCTGGAGGTTCCTGAAGCCTGTCGAGGGGGCCAACGCTGACAAAGGCGTATTACTCACCTACCCAGGTAAAGGGTATCTAGAGAGGAGGCGAGGGAGGATACAGTAATTGGGGAAGCACAGTTTCTGTGCAGTGGAAAAGAGTTTGTGAGATACCGCACTTGGTGGTTGTTTTTCTGTCTTTTTGCAGGTGCGGGGGAGCCGGTGAAGGATATGGATCCCAAAGAGCTGTTTGCGTTTATGACGCATCAATTTCAGAAACAGCAAGAAATGGCTCATCAGCTGTTGGAGGAGTCGTTGGCGGCTTCCTGGGCGCAGCAGCAACCCCTCTTGGACTTATTTCAGGAGTTGCTTCGAGGTGGAGGACGGTTGTCTGACAGGGGGCCGGATGGAAGAGTGGACCGAGCAGAAGGAACGGTGGGAGTAGGAGGACTTCCAGGAGTAAACTGGCTGCCATGGGGTAAGCTGACTGAGTCGGACAGTATTGAAGATTACTTAGGGGCTTTTGAAAGGGTGGCGGTGGCTGCTGGGTGGCCCCAGGAGCAATGGACAATTCGATTAGCCCCTGCGCTGTCTGGTGAGGCCTTGGCCGCCTTTAGGGCTTTGCCTACACTGGAGGTGGCGGACTATACCAAATTGAAAGAAGCTATTCTGGACAGGTATGGAGTGAGCCGACAGACTTATAGTAGGCGATTCAGAGAATTACACTGGGTGGAGAGTGAAACACCCCGGGCGTTGGCTCAAAAGCTTTTGGATTTAGCAGGGAAGTGGTTAGAGCCTGAAAAGAGAACTATGAATCAGGTAATGCAAGAGCTTGTGCTGGAACAATTTTTGGAGGCACTACCTGAAAAGTTTCGGGTGGATTTGATAAAGAAGGGGTGTACGTCACTTGAGGAGGCCATTAAAAGCATGGAATGCTTCCTGGAGGCCCAGCGGTGTGAAGGGGGAGGGGGACGAATGGGGGAGAAAGTGGCAAGAGTAACAAGGGCCAGACCTTCAGTGAATGAGGAGAGAATGTGTTACCGGTGTGGAAGGAAAGGACATCTGAGGAAGGACTGTTTTGCGAAATTAGGGTTCACCTCGTACTCTCAAGGGCCAGTGGTGAAGCAACTGAGGCAAGCAGTGGAAATATGTGGGGTCTGGGTCAATGCTCTGCTAGATTCAGGGGCAGATCAGACCATGCTGTCTCGGGCCCTGTGGGAAAGAATAAAGGGAAAGAGGGGAGTATGTAATGATAATAGGGGCCGGGAGGTCAGCATTCAGTGTGTTCACGGGGCTACCACTACATATCCCCTTAAGCGGGTTGGTATAAAAGGTCCTTCAGGGTCACACTGGGTATGGGTGGCAATATTACCCCGGCTACCTCAGGAACTAAATTTGGGGAGGGATTGGCCCCCATTTGTGCACTGTTTAAGAGAAAAGGAAGGGTTGGTCGTTACTCGGGGGCAGAGAAAAGAGTGAGAAGGAGTAGAGCAGAACTTATCGCTGGGGTGTGATTGGGAGATGGAATCAAATGGGGGAGCCTTAAAGCAGAGTAAATGTACTCAGGAGATAATAAAGCACTTCTGGTGATTTGCCTGTTGTCCGGAGACCCTGATTGTAGACTGTTGACTCGGGAGTGAAGGGCGTGCTTAGTGAAGAAAGGAAGAGACTGAGAAAGAGTGGTGCGGATCTGGCGACTGAGCCTGACAATATATATACACACACACACACACACATATATATATATATATATATATTTTTTTTTTTTTAAATGGTCGCAGGTTAATGGCAACATTAGCACACAGCCAAAAAAAGTATAACAGAAAAAGGCCAGTTTTATTGCTGAGCTAGAAATGGACTTAGCACACTGGAAAGGTCTTCACAAGGGTGTATTTCTAAATGTCTAAATTAAATGTTATTTTGCAGCTAATGTACAGAGGCTTTTGGCCACTGCTTTACCGTGCACAGAAGCAGTGACCAAAAGTCCTATGCTAATGAGTTCACTAGTATTAAATGAGTTCATTGCCTCTGGGACTGCCCTCTTCAAAATGGAAGCATTCCACCCCTGCTCAGTGCATCCCAGGATGCACTGCTAGGAGCCTAAGTACCATATATGGAGTTTTAGGAGGACGTCGGGAGGAGTCCACCAGACCACCAGGGTATTGAGCGCATCGAGAGCCTCCCCGTTCACTGGACATGTGAACAAGAACTGTGCATACCCAAATGCAGGTTTAGTGACCCCATTTGGGATCCTGATCCACAGTTTGGGAAACTCTGTACTAGGCACCCTGTTACAAATACCCTTCCTATAGTCTACTGGAATATTTTAAATTGAGCACAACAAGTTCTTTTTATCAACACAAAAAGTATACTGATCACATATTCCTACAAACATTATTCTGCATAGAAATATTTTGAAGCTTCTAAGAGACAACTTAAAAATAAGTGATTTCTTATACTCTCTAACTCATTTGTTCTTAAGAATGGAAACAATTGAAGGAACGAATACGATGTTTGCGATTACCATGGTACAACCACATGCCAGTGAGCTATAAAGTTCTGCAATGGAGTGGATTTATAATGCCCTAATGATCCATCTGCTATAAAAGTGTAACTTTTATGTAAATGAATGGTTATTTAATGATATTGCTTTTCATAACAATGTTCTTGCTGTATCCATATATTTTCAGGTTTAAGGTGAAAATGATCAGCAGTGGAAAACGTGTTTCATTGCAATCTGAAGCAGAAGAAAGTGGAACATTCTAAAACTGCTCAAGAATATGTAAAAATCTATTAAAATTAATAAATTTAAAAAATAAAATAAAATTAGACTTTACAACATACAACTTTCAAAGGATAATTGCAAGTAAAATGATATCAATACTTTACCCTGACTCATTAAACATACATTGCAAAGCTCATATCTCACAAAGAAGAAGTTTCTACTATGAAATGGAAAAAAAAATCTTTAAAAAGATATGCCTCCAGATATTTAAAGCAATTTAAATGGCCAGGAGTGACAACACTGCAGGCCAATATCATGTCCATCTCCTGCCCACTCTTTGTTAGGCAGCTAACATGGGATTTTTATCCCAATGACTACCTTGTTAGTACATGAATGTTAGCGCAGGTCACGCTACTGTATACCATGCAGTAAACTCCACATTAGCTTTTAATGCAGCTTAGTAAGAAGGCCCCTAACAAAATATGTTCAACTGAACTTGGCAAATGCTCCATTCACAGGCAACAATATCTTTGGTAATAGATAGCAAAATAAAGCATGGATTGCACTAAGGATCATGTATCAATTTTGCAAACTCTTTCAGCTGCTACTAAGGAATTTCCATCCCTAATTAGCTCCAGTAGCCACAGTAGGCAATGCCATTATGAGAAGAAATGTTATACTCCTGTTTTCAATACAAACAAGAGAACACTGCTGTAGAACTGGCTAGACAAAGACAAAGGGATAGGAGACAACAAAGCTGTTAATTACCAGTCAGCAAAAACTATCATCACTTTTTGGACTGAACCTCTGAACATAACGATATCTTTAAATTAGTGCATTCTGAATCTGCCACTAAGAGATCAATTGCAACACTTTTTCATAACTAGGGTCCAATTACTATGGATTCATTGGTACTCAGTATACCATGACAGGAATAACCCTCAAGCAAAGTACATCAAAGATGACACCAAAATATCAGGAGCTAGATGATGTGTAGGTCATATAAAAGTTTTATTCAAACATCCAATAGCCTCGACACAAATTGTGTTTCAGACACAAAGGCCTGCCTCAGGAGTCTATTCAATATGGATGTGTTCAACATTCTAGCTCTCATATAGCATCAAATATCAATACACCTTTACACATGCAGTCTGAACTGATGGAGTGACCAGCCAGAAGTCAAAGGGCTTCAGGAGGTTAAGTTTCCTGACAAAGGCAGGAAGCCAGAAGCCTGACAAGTGACTGGACAGCAAGTGAAAGTGATGTCTGGGCAAAGAGGTATGTTGCAACCAAAGCCCAGAAACCCCAAGAAGGAAAAAGGAACTTGCCATGGACAACAGGTAGAGGTTAAGTGCTTGTCTCATGTGATGTCCAAGAGATGTAAGGAAGTCAACCACTGTAGTCTAGACAAGACTGAAGATCTGGATTGGTTGTCTACCATGGTGTCTCAACCAGGGGAAGAGACAGACCCCCTTGAGGATCCTCCAGTAGAGGTTCAGGACCCTTCTTAGTATCTAGCTGGCGAGTTGGAGGAGGTTGATTCTTATATTAAAATTCTAGAGGAAGAATTTCAGCAGGCTGTTGTGTATGTGTGTCAATTATGGGAGGGAAAGAAAACCCTCCATCAGCAACTGTGGGACCAGGTCACAGAAAAAAGTGGAATGAAGGTCAGACAAGGCTGCTGGACCTGGCAAAAGAGAAAGAGTAACTGATGGGAGCTCTCACACAGCAAACTGAAAAGCATGGGGGGGGGGGGGGGGGAATTACAGAGTATCTACACTACTGTAAAAATGGTACAGAAATGACTTCAGGAAACCACTGAGCAGCAGGTGGAGCAGATAAGATACCTAAATGCCCAGTCCCTAGGAAGGGACCCTGCAGACACAGGAGTACAAGCAAGGTTAGAGAAGCTTCAGGTCCTGGAAATCTTCTTAAGCTAGAGAGAGGAGCAGCTGAAGAAGGAGACAGAGTGGTCACAGAGCCAGAACGCATGGCTGAAAGCCCAACTGGAGGATAAGACCAGGAAGTCCTGTCTTCCTGTCTATAAACTATAACAGAGAATAGGAGGTCACAGAATTGAGGAGCTGTTTGAAACAGAAGACAGAGGAGGTTACCCAGCTGCATGAGCAGGTACCTTGTATGGAATCCTCCACTGAGACACTACAAAAGCAGGCAGATGGGCTACTTGTTGAAGTGGAGAAGGCAAAGAAGCTCACCCAAGTTGCAGAGGAGCAAAAGAAGTTAACTAGTCACATGAGTGGTGTCAGCGGCTAGAATTGCAGGTGGAAGAGCTGCACCGTAAGAAAGCCCAGCTCAAAAGAGTATCACATGCTGGTGGAGAAGAAAGCCAGTTGTGCAAGAGTAAAGGAGGAAATAACCTGCAGGTTGCAGGAATTACATGGACAGTTGGAGAGGTGTGTCCTAGCTGACCAGTGCAAAGAAATGCAGAAAGGGATGATCGAGGAGGTAGCCAAGAAAGTTAAGCTACTGAAAGCCAAGGATAAAGAGTTAATACAGCAACAACGAGCAGTCCAGGAGTTGAAAAACCAAGTTCGTCAGTTGACAGTCCGGTCCGAGGGCTATCAGGCCACAGCAGCGGCTGCAGAAGCTGAAGTAGAGCAGCTGCAGCAACTGTGCCAGCAGAACACTACTCTCAGCTGCAGGGACAGTTGTCTAATCTCCAGCAGAGGAGCCGGGAGGAGCAAGAGAAGGTCAGAGTGCTGGAAGGCAGGATCGCTGACCTTCATGGTCAAGTACAGGAGATGTGCCTCTGGGAAGAGGAGTACTGTAAAAGAGAGGTAGCAGCCCAAGATGTATGTATCCAGCTGTGGGATGAGAATGCACTGCTGCCTCAGGAGTTGATAGGATTATAGTGCCAGGCCACTGCTAAGTGTGTCAGTCTGCAGAAACACCATGAAATGGTATTGGCATTGAGTGGAAAAGTTCAGATACTGCAAGGGCAGTTGTCTCAAAAACAAACCCAGCTGACCCAGATGAAAGTCTCCAGGAGGGAGAACCTGAGAGATTTATGGTATATGGATACCCAGATCAAGGAAGCTGCACACACAAAGGTTCAGTTGGAGAACCAAGTCAAGGAAGTCAAATGGAGAATGACCAAGAGGCAGCTGATGCAGTGTCTGTGTCCTGGCTCAAACCAGGGAGATGTCTCTTCAAGTGGAAGAATTAAGGAGACAGTTGACAGAGGAGTCAGATATTATGAAGTGCATTGCTGATGCCCCACAGATTGCTCAGCCAAGAGCTTGAGAGGTCTTGTGTGCAAAATGTGCTGGAAATAAGAAGTGAATTCCAGAAGGCGCTAGTCCGAGCAGTCACTGAAATGGTTTGGTGGCAAACCAAGAGTGTGCAGAGTGGGCACAAAGATCAGAAGGAGAACATGTGAAAGAGAGTGACCTGACGAGAAGTGAGAAGGAGGGCCAGTCCAGGATCCCTGAGTTCTGGAGAACAATTATCATGAATGCAGAAGTCTTAACTGAGTTGCTGCAGGCCTATGAGGAAGCCACCATGAACAACTGAGGGACATTACAGTGAAGTTCTCAGAGAGTGGGAACCCTATGAGTTTCAGGTTGGAGTTTGACCCAGAACCAGTACAAGAGGTGGAGAGTTTGAAGGTCCAGTGCAAAGAGGTGCTTCAAGCAATAGCTGGGTCACTGGAGTATAAGCCAATACTTGAGGAGTGGCTGAGAGAGGCCAGGAGAAAGAAGAAAGGGCAAATGGAAGAGGTACAGTTTGCTCACCCAGAGTTCGTGCTGCCTCAAGAACTCCGGGGGTTGGAACCCTGAGAGCCGAAGATGATGCAGAAACTTGGCATATCAGGTCAGGAAGGGTGTAACCTGGCTAATACTGAAGAGGATAATCGGTCTGACACCCCCCAGAGGTGAGGGCAATAATTTAGATTGCTGTTACGTGGAGTGAGGTACATCGGGCAGATGACAGCAGTGCTGGAGAGAGAAGGACAGACATCATTGTGGGAAGTGACTGTCCCCTGAGACATAGACACATAGTAACAAAATGGCAGATAAAGGCCAAATGGCCCATCCAGTCTGCCCATCCTCGAGTGCCTGAGGACATGGCTCCAGACTGGAAGATGGATGGCTCAGCCCTGATAACTGTAAGGCCACTGATGTGATGGGGCCCAATGTTTGCTGTGCTTATTGTGCCCTGTCCACATGGTGGTGACAGACATGGTGCCTGTCTGAGATGGGTGTCTCGGTTTGGCCCAAAGACAGGTTCAGGGCCGTGCCGATGCGGTAAGCGGGGTAAGCACCGCAGGGGGGCACCAACTTCTGGAGGGCGCCGCCGCGGTGCTTACCTTCGCCCCGCGCCACCGAGGCCTTTAAATCTTTTACCTCGGTCGCAGCAGCGTCAGTGAAGCGCTGCCGACGTCTCCCTTCCCTTGCACTCATTGGTTCCCTCAGTGTCCCGCCTTCTTCTGACGTCAGAAGAAGGCGGACACTGAGGGAACCAAGAGCGCGAAGGGAAGGGAGATGTCGGCAGCGCTTTCACTGACGCTGCTGCGAACGGAAGTAAAAGATTTAAAGGCCCCAAGGCTCGGAGGGAAGGGCAGAGAGGCATCGATGGGAGGGCAGAGAGGCATCGATGGGAGGGCAGGGCCCAGGGAGAGGACAAATTGCTGGAAGGGGAGGGGAGAGAGGATTGCTGGCTATGGATGGAGGAGGGAAGGGCAGAGAGGGACAAGGATGGACATGGGGGCCCAGGGATGGACATGGGGGCCCAGGGAGAGGACAATTTGCTGGAAATGGAGGGAGGGGAGAGGGGAGGTGAGGATTGCTGGCTATGGATGGAGGAGGGAAGGGCAGAGAGGGACAAGGATGGACATGGGGGCCCAGGGAGGGGACAAATTGCTGGAAATGGAGGGGAGGGGAGAGAGGAGGATTGCTGGCTATGGATGGAGGAGGGAAGGGCAGAGAGGGACAAGGATGGACATGGGGGCCCAGGGAGAGGACAAATTGCTGGAAATGGAGGGGAGGGGAGAGAGGAGGATTGCTGGCTATGGATGGAGGAGGGAAGGGCAAAGAGGGACATGGATGAGAGGGCAGGGCCCAGGGAGAGGACAAATTGCTGAAAATGGAGGGGAGGGGAGAGAGGAGGATTGCTGGCTATGGATGGAGGAGGGAAGGGCAGAGAGGGACAAGAATGGACATGGATGGGAGGGAAGGACCCAGGGAGAGAGGAGAAATTGCTGGAAATGGATATAGAGCAAGAAATGAAGAAGAAAGGAGAAAAGTAAAGAAATAAATGGAAAGGAAGCCCTGGAAATGGAGTTAAGAGGACAGATAGCAGCAGAATCAGATACTGGACCAGCCAGCATGATCGGAAAAAGAAAGTCACCAGACAACAAAGGTAGAAAAAAATCATTTTATTTTCATTTTAGCGTTTGGAATATGTCCACTTTGAGAATTTACATCTGCTATCTTATTTTACAATGTATAGCAATTTGTTTCTAAGAATATTGCTGACAATTCCTTTCAGTGTGGCAAGTGGTGAGCGATCATTTTCATGGGGGTGGGGGGCGTGATCATTTTCACGGGGGGGGGGGGGGGCGCCAGCTGATAGTCTGCAGGGGGGCGCCAGAGACCCTAGGCACGGCCCTGGACATGTTGGTGGTCCCTGGGTGTTAGTGGGAGCCCTGGATACCCTATTGAGTGCTACCCTCCAACCCTTAGGTGTGGTGCCCCAGGTTGTGTCACGCACTCAACCTAGTAGGGTTGAGCTGAGGGGGAGTAAGTGACATAGGGGCAGGAATCCGTGGAAACAATCCCTCACTGAGTTTGCAGTTCAGCCACTTCATGGCAGGTGGCGCCAAACCTGCTGGGTCAGAGGCTGAACTGCAGAGACAAGGAAGTACATAGAAGTTAGGCTGCTTGGTCAGGAAGGCGTGACTTCACAGTTAGCCAGATGTAAAGTCCTCTAGCAGGACAGAACAGAGAGACCCTGGGAGAAGAGAAGCTGCGTAAGCTAAGCTTGACTTTAAGCTTCATAAAGATCCTTTTCTTGAGGTATGGCTGGAGGCAGACCTGCGTGGTAAAACCTGGCAAGTATATGTGTATGTACTGTAGGTTTAAAGCTGAGAATCATAAGTATGTGTAAGGTTGCTACTGAAGTAAAGAAACTATATTCTTTATTCACTAACAGGCTTTAGTAGTTGTTTGATAAAAGAGTTTTGTTTCACTTCCCTCTTTTTCTGGCTGTGCTTTTATAAAGGCCAACTGCCCCAACTCGGCTCATGCAGGCACAAAGGACATTTCCAATACAGTGCACAGCACATTCCATCCTTCCAGAAAAATACCTTATTCATACTGACAAAACAACATAAATTAAAATGGACAGTGAACAATTGTTTCCCTTATCTCTGGGAACATCTTGTCATAGTCTAGCTGTCATATTAAAGGTAAAAGGCAGAACATATTGTAAGAAGGAAGAGGCTGTCCTACCCTGGTTAGGCCCCTAGAGGGCGTAGTTCCCCTAAAATGTCCAGGGAGAAGGGCTGAGTGAGTGCTGAAGGGAGCCAGAAAGGGGAGGATAGCTGGAGGTCGCTAGGACCTGGGGCGAGTCCTGGAGGATAGCTGGAGGTCGCTAGGACCGGGGAGAGTCCTGGGGATAGAAACAGGTGCAGCAGGTTATGGGCTGGGTCCTGTTTGGCTATTAACTACTTATACTCCTCCTGAGTTGTGAAGGGAGGAAGGAGAGCTGGCAGCTGGAAAAGAGAGCTGGTAACTAAAGCAAAGAGGAATCCCCATGAGAAGTACTGGCTGTGCCCTTTGGACTGGTAGTAGAACTGGGTGTTCCCAAGAAGGAAGCTGGCTGGGGGAAGAAGGCCCTAGAGTGCCAGGTAGAAGAACTATGGGTTCAAAGAGGTACTGTGTGTCCCAGCTGAAAAGCCTGTGTGTCTAGAACAGTGAAGAGGGACTGTGTGTCCGGGGACTGAGTTAGTGCTGAGCCCAAATGGATGTGTGAGAGGGCTCAGGGGGAAGAAATCTATGGACATTGAACTGTGCAAGAAGAAATGTTTAAAATGGAAGATTGCACTGAGTAGGAAGAAATAAAATGTTTAAGCTGGAAGAACGGTTTAAGCTTGTGAAAGTGTTTTAAGCTAAAAGAAGTGTGCCCCAGAGGCTGGAATAAAGATGTGTTTGAAAATAGCCTGATTGGTGAAACCTGACTATGTTTGCTTTTTGAGAAGCAGGTCACCCTGAGCAGAAAAGGGTGGTAGACTAATTTGCATAAAATCTGCATACTGAGAACCAGCTCACCCTGAGTGAAAGAGGGACCTGGGATCCTGAGGTGGGAGCTTCATTATCACATAAGCCTCATCATTTTTTTCCACAATATATATATATAAATAGATCTAGTTATTTTTATACTATATATCTATTTTATTTGGATGTCTGCATTCATATTCCTATCCTCTTAAAGGCCCTTTTATTAAAGTGCATTAAGATTTGCAATTACCTTGGCTTCAGGCATGACTTTGCCATCCAGTAGATGCCAATCAAACACAGCAACTAGTGGGAGTGTTTCTAGTGATTTTGTACTTAGGTTATGCATTATTGTTCCCATTAGCATCTGGGATATACTGACAGTTAACGTCGGAGCACTTAGCACCTCCTACTTAGGAGGCGATATATGGTCCTGCATTAACAGGGCATTAGTCAGCATGTGGTTAGTGCAGCGTGTTCCCTGGATAACACTTCCACGCTCATCACTCACCAATGCCAGAAATTCTGAAAAGTTAGGTAACACATAAAACCCCTTAACACAGTCAAACGGTAACCTGTTTCTGCAAACTAAGTGCTTAACACATTTTAGTAGAAGAGCCCCTTAGTTCCCTCTCTGCTTCTTCTTTCTTTCTGGTGTCCTCTCTCTTTCTCTCTCTCTCAAATATATATTTGTGTTTCAAATCAGGTGATACCAGCTGCTTGTGCAAGGTTAGTCTGTTTGTCCATGTATCCTACATATCTATTTACACATCATATTGCAGTTAAATACCGATGACAGTCTCCAGTACTTGCCAGCAAAGACTAAGGTAGATCACCGGCAATGAAGAATGATGCACCAGTGGAGGTCTCTAGGTCTACATCTGGCAGCTTGACTACTAAAAGTGGTACTACAAGATTACTACTAGAAGTTAACCAGTGCCTTTTTAGCCTGGTGCCTAATGGGGCAGGAATGACTAGGGATTGTCTCTGATTCACCTAATAGACACTTGAAAAACCTTTAGTAGGTCCTAGAGTGGCTTGGGGCGGGGGGGGGGGGGTATGGGTGTTGTTTTTGAGGGATGAAGGTTCTTAGTAGGAGGTGTGGTCTGGGGATTTCTTTAGGAGATGGAGGCTATCCTCCCATATTTTGACTATGCTGAGAACTTATAGAGGAAGGAGATGCTGAGTATTGCATTAAGGACCATACCCTGAGAAAGTGTTGAGAAACGTGGCCAATGTTGGTGCCTGGTCCCTACATCAGAGAAAGCTAAGTGCTCTTTAATAAACAGTATCTGTAACAGTGAAGAGTATACATGAAATAAGTTTATAAATAATTCATAAAAGTTCACAAAACATTTTTCATTTGGGAGAAGATTTAATAAATTTAAGACATAAGTTTACATTGACGAACCGATGATGAGATAGGTAAGTCATGGGGCGTGTTCACCATGTGAAACGAGTTACTACTGAGGACCTGTTCTGAGAAGAAAGCTTTCCAAATTATGCATAGTATATTTGTATTAGGTTGTAAAGTTCAATTGTATTTTTTTTAGTACATTGTATTAGTTTTGGACTCCCTTTTTCTAAATTTTGTTTTACCACACAAATTGGTTTAGTGCTAATCAGTTAGTGCACGGCAATGACAATGCACTAACAGATTAGCACAGAAATGTCCCCCGAACATGCACCTTCAGCCAAAAGATAAAAAATACTTTTTACTACGTGGGTAGCACGTGCACATTTGAAATTTACCATGGGACACCTGAGAGCGCCCCATGGTAAACAGATGTTATGGCTTACCGTAGCTTAGTAAAAGGACCCCTTAGAAAGTAATGTTAAACCTAGTGTTGTTGATATGATTATTATGTTATACAAGGATTATATCTGTATATATCACCCTGAGTTTGACAATTTATAAAATTGAACCAATAAATAAATAAACAAGCAAATAAATACATTTCTGCCCCATCTCTTCCCTTTACCAATATCTTCCCCCTGCTTTTTCCCTTTCCAAGCATCTGGGATAGCTAGCTAACTGACTGACAGGGCTATTATGCTGGCTAGTGCTTTCTCAAACACTCCCCTGCTCATCGGTGGTAATCTGATAGCCCTCCAATTCAAAGGTTCTTCACATAGGAAAAAAAGATGGATAATGGGCTATACCAGGTACAAAAGATTATTTCTCATCTTCATATGTATGAATTAAAAGAACAGCACAGTAAAACAATTAAAAATTACTAAAAATTTTTTAACAATTTGAAAAGTGCATGCTCTAAGAGCATTGCACAAGGCATGTTTTGCTAGTTGAGTGTTAGAGGTATCATTGTTGGAAAGCAAGTGGTTTGGCTGTTAAGAGCAATGGGAAGGCTGTAAAAGTGAGTAAGTGACTGGTGAATTTGAGATTGAATAGATGGAGGTTATAAATAGTTACAGGGCTAAATAAATTAATAGGTTGTAGAGATGTCTGAGGCAGAATGATAGGGTCCATTTTATTTTGGATGAAAATTTACTGGATTATATTTATTCATTTTGAAGCTTTTGTGGATGTACACTATGGGGAAAAGGAGTTGTGTGTCTGAAGAGAGAAGGAGATGTAGATATGGAAGCACAGATGTGTGGGGCAGCACTAATAGGGAGTGTGCCTTTTGTATGAGCGCACAAGATGGGAATGTGTCATGAAACCCTGTCAAACTTAGTTGGAATCGGTGCAGATGACCATGGTCTTGATTCCTTTCTTGATGGTAGACTGAAACACTGTTAAGGTAGCAACAAGATCAGCATATTAATTGGTCTTATGCCCTAAATGAGGTATGTGCATGTTCCCATATCATTACAATCCCAGTGACTGCTCATGATCGGTTTTCTTCCAATAGGCACATCTATCTATATATACCTAGGATAAAGAATACCAAGCTTTTCATCATAAAGGTAATGGTGGCAAGGGTCACTGTATTCAGCGTCAAAGCCTGCAGCTGCAGCAGCATCCTCCATCTTGGAATCACCCATGGTGTAATCATGCAACTCAGCTAAGCTTTGTGCTGCTGCATTTTTGTACTTTTGGCATACCTCCCTTCTATAGGCCAGGCCTGCAGTGACAGTGTCCAGGAGATGTTACGGCTGTTCATGATATGGCTGGATTTAAGATGCTCATAACAAAGAAAGCTTATTGGTTGATGGCTGGGTTCCACAATCAACTTCTCTCCCTGGATATAACCACAGTGTCATGTCCCCTACCTCAACGCAAGCGGCGTCCTCAGGCTGTGCAGGGTACCGTCGACACACACACTTGATTGGCACAGCCCTGAGCCATGTGTGTGTGGTTCTTCTCTGGCTGCAGGCTCCTTGATTGCTTTGCTTCCACACACCTGGCTCTGCTTTCTCTCTGCCTGGCTTCCAGGCTCCTTGATTGCTTTGCTTCCACCCACCTGGGTCTGCTCTTCCTCTGCCTGGCTTCACTTGCTTTTCTCCTATTGGTCTTCCGGTTCCTCCTTCCCCTGCTCTTGTCCTATGGTTGTGCCCCTTCTCCCTGCTGATGTCAGACGCCAGCCCTTTATCAGCTGAGCTCTCCCTAGACTCCTTGCTTCGGCTTCTACTTTGGTAGGTGATACTTGCTCAGTAGTGTGCTTCTCCTCTACTTTGTTCTTTGTTACTGACTCTGCCTGTACCTGGATTACTCTTGTGTCTGCTGCCTGCCTCCTGACCTTGCCTGTACCTGGATTGTACCAAGTGTGGCTTGGATCTCTTTCAGGGAGAGAAAACTAACAACTTATAGCAGCAGCTTCAGAGAGCATTTTCCATCTCACAGATAGGCTGCAGAGAATACCTTCTCCTGCTTTAGACTTAATCCTACCCACCCTACCCCTCTACCCACCCACCCCTAGAGTGACATGTCTTATATAACCTCCCTATCAACCCACTCATTACTTTACCTCACCCATTTCTATTCTTCTATCACCTTCTCCCACTACTCCAACCAGAGTTACACCTAATCACACTGACCACCCTTCAACATCTTCTGTCCTTCTGTGACTGTTCTCTTGTGCTTGACTGCTTAAATATTTTAAATTTAAATGCTTTACTTTTTGTCTATTAGATTGTAAGCTCTTTGAGCAGGGACTGTCTTTCTTCTGTGTTTGTACAGCGCTGCGTACACTTTGTAGCGCTCTAGAAATGTTAAATAGTAGTAGTAGTAGTGTCTGCTGCCTGTCTGGCCATCACGTTCATCACCCCATTTCCTGTTCCATCTTGTAAGCCCTGCAGGCCACCCGCACCTAGGGGCTCAACCTCTGGGGAATGGCGGTCAGTGCAAGTGAAACCCGGGGTTGTCTGGCCGCCAAGCAGAACCTGGTCCAAGTACTCTACTTGGTACAAGAACTCACAGGTCTGATACACAGAAGTGTTGCAAGACCCAAACAGTTGACAATAAGGCTTTTTTGTAATCAGTATATATTTCCTTCCTACTTCTGACAAGGGTTTACTGGCATTGGCTATGACCCAGCAGTCTGCATTGTATTTCTAATATAGTGCCATAGTCCTGGTATTTCTAATATAGTACCAGTCTGCATTGTATTTATAATATAGTCAAAAAAGGAGTGTGGGAAGTAGACCAGGCTGCCCAGGAACAACACCAAGATAGCTTGCTGCTGCCACAGATCTCGTTTTCTCTATAAAGGTCTTTTTCAAGACCACATTTTTACATCCACTTTTATCAACTACTTGTCATCTGTTGGTGTTTTACATATATTATATGAAGACTTCTGAGGCAGGCTAACTGCTGAAACACAGGTCTATGTTGAGTCTCCACCAATAAATGTTTTACCATTCTTAGAAGTCTCTGCGTTGTTCTTGGGCAGCCTGGTCTTCTTGACCCACTCCAATCTGGTTTTTGCCCTCTCCACTCAACCGAAACTGCGCTTACTAAAGTCTCCAATGACCTATTACTGGCTAAATCCAGAGGTCAATATTCCATCCTCATTCTTCTTGATCTTTCCGCTGCTTTTGACACTGTCGATCACAGCATACTTTTCGATACCCTGTCCTCACTTGGATTCCAGGGCTCTGTCCTTTCCTGGTTCTCTTCCTACCTCTCCCTCCGCACCTTTAGTGTTCACTCTGGTGGATCCTCTTCTACTTCTATCCCTCTGCCTGTCGGCGTACCTCAGGGTTCTGTTCTTGGTCCCCTCCTCTTTTTTATCTACACTTCTTCCCTTGGTTCATTAATCTCATCCCATGGCTTTTCCTACCATCTCTATGCTGATGACTCCCAAATCTACCTTTCTACCCCTGATATCTCACCTTGCATCCAAACCAAAGTTTCAGCGTGCTTGTCTGACATTGCTGTCTGGATGTCTCAACGCCACCTGAAATTAAATATGACCAAAACTGAGCTTCTCATTTCCCCCCCCAAACCCACCTCCCCACTCCCCCCGTTTTCTATATCTGTTGATGGCTCTCTCATTCTCCCTGTCTCCTCAGCTCGAAACCTTGGGGTCATCTTTGACTCTTCTCTCTCCTTCTCTGCTCATATCCAGCAGATTGCCAAGACTTGTCGTTTCTTTCTTTACAACATCCGTAAAATCTGCCCCTTTCTTTCCGAGCACTCTACCAAAACCCTCATCCACACCCTTGTCACCTCTCGTTTAGACTACTGCAATATGCTTCTTGCTGGCCTCCCACTTAGTCACCTCTCCCCTCTCCAGTCGGTTCAAAACTCTGCTGCCCGTCTCGTCTTCTGCCAGGGTCGCTTTACTCATACTACCCCTCTCCTCAAGTCGCTTCACTGGCTCCCTATCCATTTTCGCATCCTATTCAAACTTCTTCTACTAACCTATGAATGTACTCACTCTGCTGCTCCCCAGTATCTCTCCACACTCGTCCTTCCCTACACCCCTTCCCGTGCACTCCGCTCCATGGATAAATCCTTCTTATCTGTTCCCTTCTCCACTACTGCTAACTCCAGACTTCGCGCCTTCTGTCTCGCTGCACCCTATGCCTGGAATAAACTTCCTGAACCCCTACGTCTTGCCCCATCCTTGGCCACCTTTAAATCTAGACTGAAAGCCCACCTCTTTAACATTGCTTTTGACTCGTAACCACTCGCCTCCACCTACCCTCCTCTCTTCCTTCCCGTTCACATTAATTGATTTGATTTGCTTACTTTATTTATTTTTTTGTCTATTAGATTGTAAGCTCTTTGAGCAGGGACTGTCTTTCTTCTATGTTTGTGCAGCGCTGCATACGCCTTGTAGCGCTATAGAAATGCTAAATAGTAGTAGTAGTAGCTTCAGCAGACGCTCACTGATTTATAATATAGTACTATAGTCCTGAGTGAATCCCAGCTCTAGAAAGAAGTCTCAACCCTTTCTTGATACACAAGGCATGGAGAGTGACCCAATGTATCTTTCAACTCTTGCATAGCTGCATCTTGCTCAGGACACCATTCCCAAGGTGCTATTTCTTCAGAATTTTGAGTAGGGGCCAGATGATCTCTGCATACTGATCCACGAGTTGTTGGGACTAGTTGCAGATCCCTCAAGAATGAACACAATTCCATGAGATTAGTGAGCCTTCTCAGTTGTTGCAGTGCCCAAAGCCCCTTTTGCTAGGGCCACCAGGGCCGTCTGAACACAGTAAGCAGGGTATGTGGGGCAAGGGGGGTGCCAATATTTGGGGGTGCTTGGCTTTAGCCCACCCCAACTGCCCTGCTCTTCTGTATTTCTGCTGCTCTGTCTCTAGTCAAATGATCTGGTGGACTGGCACGATGTACTCCTCTGATTCACAAAATTTACTTCTAGTTTTGTGAAACCAGAAGTAGTTAATCTGTAGCTCAGAACAGCACAGATTTACTAAAGGCAGAACTGGAGGTGGGAGCTGATCCAGGGTATGGGTGAGAGAATGGAGCTGGAGCTGGGGTTGAAAAGGGGGCGGGTGGGAGAAGGAGGGAGGAAGAAAAGAGAGAGAGGAGAAAGAAGATGCTGGGCTGGGGTGGGATGGGGGAGACAGTTTGCAGGGGGTGCCCAGAGACCCTAGCACCTGCCCTGCTGGGGCCAAAGTCTTACAGCAGAAACCCTATATTCCAAGTGATTGTGAGACTTACAACACCATTGCCCTTTTGCCAATTTCAGTTTGGCATTGGTATGCTTCAGCTGTTGGAAGACACGCTCTATCTTAGTAAGGTGCTCTGTGGATGTAGAACATTTTGATTTAAAATATCATCCTCATATACCAAAGTACCTCAAGCTTCCGCATCGGAAAGGTCCTTGTGCAGAAAGTTCAACCAATCAATATAAGATCAATATACTGGTGTTATGGTATTCAAGGATTTATCAAATGGAGATGCTTTTCTAAAGGTCAGCTCTGCTGGCTGTTCTAGAATTGTTAATGGTGGACATCTTTTCAGCTTGGGCCCAGGTAGAACAACATTCAACACCGTCTGCACTGAAGCTCTATATGAATAACATTTTCTCAAACACTGTCATACAGTGTGATACAATATGTATTCAAACATATATAGTAAATACTTTTGGTTTACAATTAAGCTTTTTAATACATTTAAATAATTCACTTTCTTTATATCTTTTCTTGATTGACAGTTCAAGGTTTCAGAGTTCTATCATGAAAATGCAGTATTACACACATAGATCTATCTATCTATCTATCTATCTATCTAGTGACTCCTTCAGCTTAAGTTGGGCACTTTAGCTAGCAGTATAATAAGAGTTGTAGTAAGTCAGTAAGATGCATTACATTTACTTTGGGGCCTTTTTACCAAACTGAGGTAAAAGGTGGCCTTAGCGAACCCTTAGGCAGGTCTTTCCAGTGCACTGAGGCCATTTTTCTGCAGCAGCAAAATGGCCAAAAATTCTGACACTGAAGCAAGAAAGCTTCATCTGCAATTTGTTTGAAGCTCTGGATATTTCAAAGATTTAGTCATCATGGGAGCAGAATTTCATTGAGCACTTTGAGATTTTTCTTCTATATTTTTAAGACACTTCGGAAATTTTATTTCCAAGGGTAATCACAACCTGCTTTATTAAGCAGGACTATCAGCTTGAGTGCTCTATATTTATAGGTTGTCAGCATCCATCGATGCTGTTTGAACTTTGACATCAGACTATCAGGGACATTATCTCTGCTTCTGATATAAGATGTAAATGTATAAATTGAATGTGAGGGATGACATTCGTTTGTTTATCCAAACCTTTTTTATTTTTGTTTGTTGTTTCTTATTTTTATTGTATTTGAATTATATATGCTTTAAAGATTTTATTTTTAAACTTCCTGTGTAAATTTTGGGACATTATTGTGCACACAGGCTTTACTTGTAATTTGTTTTCCCTAGCACTTGTATAATTAAATTTTAACTGCCAGACCTCAACCATTCTTCTAACGATTGGAGATCTCTTCTCATGGTTTCTACTCCCTCCAGGGTATCCACTCTATTAGCTATCTTCGTGTCATCCACAAAAAGGCAAGCTTTTCCTTCTATCCCTTCAGCAATGTCTTGTACAAATATATTAAACAGAATCGGCCCCAGCAAAGCTTCCTGAGGCACTCCACTACTCACCTTCCTTTCCAATGAGCAGATTCCATTTACCACCACCCTCTGCCGCCTGTCGATCAACCAGTTTCCAATCCAGTTCACCGCATTGGGTCCTAAGTTCAGCCCTCTCAGCTTATTCAGTCTTCTGTGGGGGAACGTATCAAAGGCTTTGCTCAAATCCAAGTAGATTACATCTATCACACATCCTTCATCCATTTCTTTGATCCCCAGTCAAAGAAGTCAATCAGATTCATTTGGCAGGATTTTCTTTTGGTAAAGCCATATTGCCTTGGATTGTGTAACCCATTGGTTTCTAGAAAGTCCACTATTCTTTCCTTTAGCAGCGATTCCATTATTTTTCTTACGACCACCATGAGGCCGACCGACCTGTAGTTTCCCACTTTTTCCCCTTTCTCCACTTTTGTGAAGAGGGACCACATCCGCTCATCTCCAATCCCTCTCTCTCATCTCTAAAGATCTATTAAATAAATCCTTAAGAGGTCCTGCCAGGACTCCTCTGAGCTCCATCATTATCCTGGGATGTATCCTATTCGGTCCCATAGCTTTGTCCACTCTCGGATTTGCAAGATGTTTATAAACACTTTCTTCCTTGAACAGTGCAATATCTGCTCCATTCCCAGATATACCCACTACCACCGACCGTGGTCCTTCTCCAGGATTTTCTTCCGTGAACACCAAAGAGAAGTATTTGCTTTATTCTCATCACTCTCCACATAACTATTCTCAGTATCTTTCAGTCTTGCAATTCCACTCCTATTTTTTCTCCTTTCCCAATATATCTTTAAAAAGTTCTTGTCACCTCTCTTTACCTATTTAGCCATCTTTTCTTCCACTCGTGCTTTTGCTAGCCGTATTTCCCTCTTTGCTTTATTGAGCTTAATATGATAATCTTTTCTGTTACCTTCTCGTTGAGATCTTTTGTATTTCTTGAATGGAGCCTCTTTTGTCCTTATTTTTTCAACCACTTGTTTGGAGAACCATGTAGGCTTTCTGTTTCTCTTGTTTTTGTTAACTTTCCTTGGTAAAGATAGGTTGCCATATTTATAGTAGTTTTCAGCTTGGACCACTGCACTTCTTCATTTCCTACCCCTTCCATCAGCTCCTCCTTCAAGTATTCCCCCATTTTACCAAAATCAGTATGTCTGAAATCCAGTACTTTGAGTTTTGTGCATCTGCACTCCGCTTTTTCTCTTACATCAAACCATATTGTGTGATGATCACTATTACCTAGGTGCGCACCCACATGGACATTAGAAACACTTCCTCCATTTGTGAGCTCTAGATCCAACGTTGAGTTCCATCACTAGTTGTCTGAGCTTTGTGGTCTGGGCACCAGTCTAAATATTGGCTAGCACTAGAATAACTTACAGCATCCATGAAAGTCCTGGATATTCAATACCAATGCTGGCACTGAATATTTGGGTCAAGTTCTACCTGTGGCAGTCAATGTTGTGACAGTAGCTGACTGCCATAGGCTGAAAATAGCCCCAACCAATTTCAGTTTATATATTTGTAAGAGAAATAAATTCTCTGCATAGAAAAGAGAAAAAAAATCATACTAGGCTTTGTTAACATATTACCAAGACCAGCTTAACCATTATAAACTAGAGGGTTGTCTATGGTGGCAGCTTTTGGGGCAGCAGGCAAAGAGCAACAACATTCAAGGCAAAAAATATATATATCCTGACAGTCACAAGAATGCAAAGAGCTTTTACTGCAAAGAAGGTGGGTAATTTTCAATTAGCCCATTGGCAAATATCCGCATTATGTAAATATATACAAACCATTTTGAGTAGGATTGTTCTGGAAAGGGTGACAGAGAATTATCATCGTTGAGTTTACCAAAATGTTGTAGGGGGAGGGCCCAGACACTTGACAGTTAATTGAGGGGGCAGAAGCTAAAGGTTTGCCTAAGGTGCTTAATACTTTGCTTCGGTCTTCACCGAGGAGGATTTGGGGGGGACACCGGTGCCGGAAAGAATATTTGAAGCGGGGGAGTCAGAGAAACTAAACAAATTCTCTGTAACCTTGGAGGATGTAATGGGTCAGTTCAGCAAGCTGAAGAGTAGTAAATCACCGGGACCTGATGGTATTCATCCCAGAGTATTAATAGAACTAAAAAATGAACTTGCGGAGCTACTGTTAGAAATATGCAATCTGTCCCTAAAATCGAGTGTAATACCGGAAGACTGGAGGGTAGCCAATGTTACTCCGATTTTTAAGAAAGGTTCCAGAGGAGATCCGGGAAATTATAGACCGGTGAGTCTGACGTCAGTGCCGGGCAAGATGGTGGAGGCTATTATTAAGAATAAAATTGCAGAGCATATACAAAAACATGGACTGATGAGACAAAGTCAGCACGGATTTAGTGAAGGGAAGTCTTGCCTCACCAATCTAATGCATTTTTTTGAGGGGGTAAGCAAACATGTGGACAATGGGGAGCCGGTTGATATTGTATATCTGGATTTTCAGAAGGCGTTTGACAAAGTGCCGCACGAAAGACTCCTGAAGAAATTGCAGAGTCATGGAATCGGAGGTAGGGTATTATTATGGATTAAGAACTGGTTGAAAGATAGGAAGCAGAGAGTAGGATTGCGTGGCCAGTATTCTCAGTGGAGGAGGGTAGTTAGTGGGGTCCCGCAGGGGTCTGTGCTGGGTCCGTTGCTTTTTAATGTATTTATAAATGACCTAGAGATGGGAATAACTAGTGAGGTAATTAAATTCGCCGATGACACAAAATTATTCAGGGTCGTCAAGTCGCAGGAGGAATGTGAACGATTACAGGAGGACCTTGCGAGACTGGGAGAATGGGCGTGCAAGTGGCAGATGAAGTTCAATGTTGACAAGTGCAAAGTGATGCATGTGGGTAAGAGGAACCCGAATTATAGCTACGTCTTGCAAGGTTCCGCGTTAGGAGTTACGGATCAAGAAAGGGATCTGGGTGTCGTCGTCGATGATACGCTGAAACCTTCTGCTCAGTGTGCTGCTGCGGCTAGGAAAGCGAATAGAATGTTGGGTGTTATTAAGAAGGGTATGGAGTCCAGGTGTGCGGATGTTATAATGCCGTTGTATCGCTCCATGGTGCGACCGCACCTGGAGTATTGTGTTCAGTACTGGTCTCCGTATCTCAAAAAAGATATAGTAGAATTGGAAAAGGTACAGCGAAGGGCGACGAAAATGATAGTGGGGATGGGACGACTTTCCTATGAAGAGAGGCTGAGAAGGCTAGGGCTTTTCAGCTTGGAGAAGAGACGGCTGAGGGGAGATATGATAGAAGTGTATAAAATAATGAGTGGAATGGATCGGGTGGATGTGAAGCGACTGTTCACGCTATCCAAAAATACTAGGACTAGAGGGCATGAGTTGAAGCTACAGTGTGGTAAATTTAAAACGAATCGGAGAAAATTTTTCTTCACCCAACGTGTAATTAGACTCTGGAATTCATTGCCAGAGAACGTGGTACGGGCGGTTAGCTTGACGGAGTTTAAAAAGGGGTTAGATAGATTCCTAAAGGACAAGTCCATAGACCGCTATTAAATGGACTGGAAAAATTCCTCATTTTTAGGTATAACTTGTCTGGAATGTTTTTACGTTTGGGGAGCGTGCCAGGTGCCCTTGACCTGGATTGGCCACTGTCGGTGACAGGATGCTGGGCTAGATGGACCTTTGGTCTTTCCCAGTATGGCACTACTTATGTACTTATGTACTTAATATTCGGGCACCAGCACCACAGGTATTTCATCACTGTGCAGGAGATACATTCTTCCTGTAAACATTTGAATCAGGTCAGCATACAGTGTAATCATCAAAATAAAATCAAGATTGGTTCCCTTACCTTCACTTGTACTGTAACAGTCGCAAGACCTGGAGGCATAGTACCACCACTGTCAAAGGCTTCCACTAGAAATGTGTATGTAGCTTCTCTTCCAGCAAATGACTCAAAATCTAGGGGTTTTAGAAGATATAACTCTCCTGTTGATTGATTCAGTCCAAAAAGCTGAGTAACCTCCTTGCTTCGTATACGATAGCTAATATTTGTACCCAGATCTGCATCTTTAGCCTGGAAGAGGGGAAGTACATCTGCTGAATCAATATTGAGATTATACAATTATGTTTGTTAGATTTTTTTAAAGAATTATTATCCTATATCTTTTTTAAATGTTGATACTCTAACCCAAGGAGTTCCTGAAGGATATGATCTGGTCCCTTTGAAATTTGGCTTTAAGTACATGTGGAGGGGCATTTTTGATATGATGTGTAAGTCCAACTTTTGATGTTTTGCTAAATATGTCCAAAATTCAAGTGAGGAATATAGCCATTTTCAAATCAGAAAAAGGGTTTTTTTTTTTTTTTTTTAAATGGCTATTTGCTAGATATTTTTTTCTTTGTATGTTTATCTTTTTGGTCCATTAAAAAAAAGTCCAAGTGAAAAACACATAAAATCAAGCCATTGGAATGTAGGAGGCGCCAGCATTCTTAGTAGACTGGGCACACAGACATCCCAGGGAGCAATGGAGCAGTCTAGGAGAGAGCACTGCTGTAGACTATATAAATTATCCCAGGTACACATCTCACTATTGATCCATTATCTTGTCTGATGAACCCCCCCCCCCAAAAAAAAAAAAAAAACCCACCACCCCAACTTTACACCACTTTATGGGTGAAGGGGGTACCTATATATTGGTATAGTAGATTTCTGGTGAATTTGTGATGGCTCACAGTTTCCACCACAAGTGTAACAGGTAGGAGGAGGTATGGATTTGGGTCTACCTGTCTGCAATGCACTGCACCCACCACTAGACTACTCCAGGGACCTGCAAGCTACTTTAATGGACCTGAGTATGACATCTGAGGCTGGCATAGAAGCTGGTAATGTTTTTAATCACATTTTGGGGGTTGGGTCAGTGACAACTAGGGGAGTAAGGGGATATTATCCCTGATTCCCTCTAGTGGTCATCTGGTCATTTAGTGAACCTTTTTGTGCCTTATTCGTTATAAAAACAGGTCTAGCGCAAAACGTCTTAGTTTTCCTCCTGGACGGTTTTGTTTTGCTCATTATGGCTGAAAAACATCCAAATGTTGGAAACATGCCCCTGGCACACACCCTTGTGATTTTAATGCATTTCTGATGGACTTCATAGAAAAATGTCTAAAAATTGTTTTCGAAAATACCAATTTGAACATTTTTGTGAGAAAAACATCCAAATGCAGATTTATGCCACTTTTTGAACGTTTTGAAAATGAGCCCCAAGTTCTTGTTTTTTTTTTTTTTTTTGGGGGGGGGGGGCTGGGGCTTGAAGTAGAGTGGGTGACTGGGGCCTTTGCACTAGGTGCTGTACTTTAAATGTGTTTCCGCATTGCTGTGATATGAAGGACAAAGGGAAACTGGCTTGGTGGTTTGAGTGTGCATTGCAATGTATCTCAAGCACTGAAATAACTTGTCCTGGTGCTGGATCCCTTTCAAGCTTTCTGCAAGAAACCAAGCTACAGGAGAACCACAAAGAAATATAACTACAACCCACAGTCTATCAGAACAGGACTCACACAGAGAAGGGACATTTTAGAAAATGTCAATTTAATATTTTTTAGTTGAACATAAAATGGCAATTATATATTTCCTCACTTATAGCCAAATTTACACTGCTCTCTCTTTCTCTTTTAAATTATGAGTTACACGATTCTTTATCCTCATAATTTCTATTGGCCTGGGTCTCTGAAAGGCCAAGCCTATGAGGTCATTTTTTAAAACTGCTCTACAAAGAGGCTTTTGCATATTAGTTTCACTGAATTCTGAATAACAATAATGATAGGAACAAAAACAGTTCTTATATAACATCACTACCAATAACTCTGGATGTTTACAACTGTAGAACAAATAACAATCACAAGATATCAACAGATTGTTTTTAACTGTTAATATAACTAACAATCATAAAAGACATTCAAAGAACTTAGGGCCTGATATGCAAACCAATTTAACCAAGCAAGTTATAGGTATAAAATAGGACACACAGCATTTAGCATGCACAAAGCTTTAATAAAATAGCTCCATAGAGTTCTAGGTTACATGCTAAAATGTTTACTCCCATTTTAGTAAACTAATGACATTTAAAAAATGTGTGCTGATAGAAAAATCAGTGCACACTGACAGGGGGATCTTCAGTGGTTTTCTGCATTAAGATTAAATGTTTCCATTCCAGTTAACATATGAGTGGGAACTGGCTGACACACTAACAGAAATGAAGATGTTTCACAGAAAAACTGGACTCCCAACTCCTGCCCTTGCCTACAATCCACAAAATTACGTTTGTGGCCCTGGAACCCCAAACCCCCATCCTGCAACAATTCCCTGGTGAGCCCTGGAACCCTTTAACCCCTGGAATTTCCCAGTCACCCCTAGGTCTATCTGGTCCAGGGGTCCCCTGCCTCAGGCATCCTGTACCAGATTATCCCTGGCACAGGAAAACCTGAACCAGGGTACCTGAGCCAGGGAAGTGCTTCACCAGAGAGTATGCATGCTTTATGTACCCCCCCCCCCCCTGCACCCCATGAACTAATATTGCTTACTTGGTCTGAGAAGGCATTCAATGATGTCTTTATCACAGGCCAACATCTTAGAAAATAGAAGTGCCCAACCCCTCATTTTGCATCAGAATACACCTCTAGGTGTCATCCTATTAAATAAGAGATTGTCTTGGATGCACCATTAAAAGTCAGGAGCCGCTATTTTCCAGGATGTCAGCATGAAGAGAGGAACAATTGTCTGGGGAGCAAAGAACTTCAGAAAACTGTTTCTATCCTGTCTGAAATCTTTTACCTAAATGAGTGCAAAATGATGTGTGTTGCAGATTTTTTTTTTTCACGTTAACCCTTTAGTGTCCAATGTTCCCATCAATTTGTTCCCATATGGCTTATTATGGAACATTGGACACTAAAGGGTAAGCTCAGATAGGCTGATTGAAAATCTGCTTGCAAAGGATTAGTACTACCACATTCATCATTGTCCACTGGCTTTCTGAGTTTAACATTTTTTTTTTATTTTTTGTTACATTTGTACCCCATGCTTTCCCACTCATGGCAGGCTCATGTGGCTTACATGGGGCAATGGAGGATTAAGTGACTTGCCCAGAGTCAAAAGGAGCTGCCTGTTCCTGAAGGGGGAATTGAACTCAGTTCCTCAGGACCAAAGTCCACCACCCTAACCACTAGGCCACTCCTCCACTCCAATTTATTTTTTAAATTTTTATTTTAAGTAAATGCACCCCCCTCCCCCCAAAGTGGACAATGTCACTGCTCTTCCTTTGGCCACTTCAGTGAAAATGTTGAATGTGCAGATTGAAATTCTTACTCCAGTGTCTTTTATATCATACAGGGGGATTATCTAAGTAGCATGAAATTAGAAGACTAGCTTTTGACTTTGATTCCAATGCTACATACATAAAAACACAGCTTACCTCTATTCGTAGAAAGACTATCCCAGGAGCTAGGTTTTCTTGCACTGCAGCAATATATGAGGCATTTGTGAATACTGGACTGTTATCATCAATATCGAGAACATTGATTGCCAGTGTTATTGTGGAACGGCGGGGATCCAAAGCTCCATCTGTTGCCTCAACAATAAGTTCATAAAAGTCTCTTTTCTCTCTGTCTAGCTTAATGGCTGTGTAAATGCTGCCATTGGATGTGATACGAAAAACATTGTTGAGATTTGCCAGACTGTAGTGTACCTGGCTATTTATTCCAGCATCTGGGTCTGTAGCCTGAAAGAAAAAAAAAAAATAAAGGATGAGCTATTTATGAGACCAAAGAATGTCACAGAATAAAAAGGCTGCATCCATGCTGCTCGAGTTTAATCTGTTTTATAAAACTATATATTTTAAAATATGCTGTTTTTATTGCAGCATAATAAAAACAATATTAAATGAATAATACTTAAAAGGTTGGGAATTTATAGTCTTAAAAATGAAGAAGCGCAGACATTTTTCCAGTTTATACATCCAAATGCAAGCAGTTAAACGAAGAATGATGGCATTTTTTTGTTTATTTTAGAATATTTCTGTTAGTGAACACTAATAACTTCCCTTATGAGGCACTGGTTTTGAAAGAGGATTTCTTTCATATTTTTGTGTAGCAATGTACTAATGAAAACATGCGCTCTAAATTTTCTTTCTATATTTTCCCTCATTAACCCTTAAAATGTAATCTAAGGGGCCCTTTTACTAAGCCGCGTAAGTGTCTATGTAACATGCGCCAAAATGGAGTTACTGCCTGGCTACTGTGTGGCTCTTGCAGTAATTTCATTTTTGGTGTGTGTCCGATACACACATCTGAAATATTTTCAGATGCGCGTATCAGATGCACGCCAAGTGGCATTTGATGCTCATAGGTCATTACTGCCTGGTTACCACATCAGACTTTACCGCTAGGTCAATGGCTGGTGGTAAGGTCTCAGACCCAAAATGGACACGTATCAATTTTCATTTTTTGCTGCACGTCCATTTTTGGCAAAAAAAATTTTAACAGACATTTTTTTACTGGTGCACTGAAAAATGATTCTGTGCGTGCCCAGAACACGTATCTATATTACTGCAGGCCATTTTTCAGTAAGCTTTTGTAAAAGGTCCCTTAATCATCCAAAAAGGATTTTTTTTTACTAACGTATGCTATATTTTTGCAGTTAGCTTGCTTTAAACTAAGTGCAAAGGCTGTGTGGTTATTTTAGGGAACGTGCCTAGCATGTTCTCAACAATTACCACACTGAAAACTGCACTAGTGCATGTAAGCCATGTACTTGCGCCTTCTATTGAGAAGGCACTAAATGAACTTGCGCTAAATGCAAAAGTGACTGTTAGCATGCAGTAAGTACAGCTTGTTAACTGTAGTATGCAGTCCATGTCCATTCTCCGCCTAGTTCCCTCCTACAATATGGAGTCAGTGCACACTAATCTGTACATTAACTGCTATGGTGTGCTTGTGCAGATGCATTTAACACACGCTAATCTGTGTGTTAACTGCTTAGTGTACTTTAGTAAAATGTCTCCATAATGTACAAAAATCAGACATGCAGTTATTGCAAATTTTACAAATACTGAGTGGCCAATGGAATAGCAGTTTAAAAAGGGCTTCAGGGGTGATCAAGAAACTATAGACCAGGGGTATACAACCTTGGTCCCCAAGAGCCGCAACCCAGTTGGGTTTGCAGGATTTCCCCTATGAACATGTACGTGATCTATTTGAACGCACTGCCTCTGCTATATGCAAATAGATCTCATGCAGAGACATTGGGAGTTTTGAACTGACAATACACCTGGAATGTGTATACTAAAGACTTGTGTTTAAGTTACGGATAATAGGGAAATACATTGTTGAGCAGTATGTATTAGACCAGTCTTGTTTAAATAAGTGAGAATGAATGAGAGCATAGATGTGATATATCAATGAAAAATGTGTTATCAAATTGATGCTGTACACTATTTTGAACAAACATGAAACAGTATGTACAATGTTTAAGTAGAAGGAAGAAAGTAAATAAAGTAGTTTAGATAACAAGAATTGTGTGGAAATTAAGGACTGATACTGTGAGTGACACATGCATATCCATTGGGGAAATCCTGAAAACCTGACCTGGGGAAGACTGAGTAGGAAAGGGAAGGAATAGCTGTTTGAATTTTAAAAGTAGTGGTTTTACTGTGGATGATTAGCTGGGTGCCAAAAGGAGGGGTGGGAGGTGTGGAGTAGGAAGCAGGGGTGAGGAGGAGATTTGAGATACAACATCTATATGCTTCTTTTGGGCTCTCTCCTGCTTAGGTGCAACAACCCACCCACCCAACCATCTTGGATTATTGTTGGTTGTATTTTGTGTGTATGCAGTTCTTGTTATGCTATTTGTCAAAGTAGATTACTTAAATCTATGATTTATTATTTTTTTTTCTTTTTTTGTAAAAGGTGGCTGATATGGGATACAGGCCTAATTGATGGGTCAGCAAACAGTGCAGTCTTGCACTGGCTAAGGGTTTGGCTGTGGATGGATAATAGGGCTGCTCAGCTATTAGTAGGGTAAATGGTCACCTTAAATCTGCATGTGTTTTGGCTCAGTTTAGGGATCTGTATCAATTATACCCTGGATTCTATAAATGGCAACTACAGTTATGCATGCAAATCAGCACATGTAGCTGATTTGCATATTGGTTTACAAACCAATTGGTGCAGATAATTGGATGTTAACAAGCAATTATCGGTTATATCTGCCACTAATTAGTATTTACATGCAGAGCTCACTGAGTGTATTCTATAAATTGATGCAAGTAAATTGGACTGTGTTGATCTCAAAAGGAGGGTATGGCCATGGGAAAGGCATGGTCATGGGCATTTTGAAAATTTGCATACACTGTTTTAGGAAATGCCCGATCTCAACCTAAATAAAACGTGTACATTTACACCAGGTTTTAGTTGGTGTAAATGCCTTCTCCTACATTTTAGTCATGGTACGGCCGTTGCATGTATTCTATGCACCGCGCCTAATGTTAGGTGAGGTTTATAGAATAGCACTAAGCACATATTTTTTGTGCCAATTTTTTAGGCACCATATATAGAATCTAGCCCTATGTGTATGTAAAAAGTTTAGACCAATTTGTTACAGTTACATTGTACTCTGAATTAATTTACATGGGTGGGGGAGAAGAGAGGATGGGTCAGGTACTAGTTCCAGGTACTCTTGTTAGTGAATTAAAAGAAAATAATATATTTATCTTTTGTGTGTGTGTGTGGGGGGGGGGGGGGGGGGGGGGTGTTGTTGAGTAATTGTGACCCAGGCTGGCAGCTGATGGATTTAAGGTGTTGGATCAATGATCCATAGTCAGACTCAGCATAGCTTACCGAAATGAGATTGAAGGGGGGCAGACTCAGAAAAGATGTCAGGAAGTATTTTTTCACGGAGAGGGTGGTGGATGCTTGGAAAATTCGTTTATTAATGGAAACGGAAAACCAAATACATAAAAGCTAAAAGGTACATAAAAACCCCTCAATCCCCTATTTACAAAGACAGACCAAACCCCCTACCCCCCCAACACAGTCAAATAAATTCAAACAAATTCAAGGTGGCTTCAATCGCACATGTTTCCACCATTTGCAAAATGTACCCCTCCCTACTTCTACCCGCTCCCAACGTGCCACTTCCCACACAGCTCCAACAATATCCCAGCTAACCCGTTCTACTGACCTGAACTCCTGGCGCAGGGAGACTCCGCACCGTGCCATCCAAAGATAGAAACGGACAATGACCGAGATCAAGAACTCCGTCCCTGGGTCCAAGCCCCCCGACCCCTGCCCCCGCCCATACACCCAATCCGCATAAGAGTAGGTGCAAAAGCTGGGGATATGAAGCAGGGAGGCCACACGTTTACACACCAGAATCGAAAATGGACATTCCCTAAGGAAATGATCCATCGTCTCAGTACAACCAACACATTCCCCCCTTGGGCAATCACGATCTTGTACGTTCCTATAATTCAAGTTTGCTCTCACATACAGTTTCCCGTGTAGGGACAGCCAGGCAATGTCACGATATTTGTGTGGAATCCGCTTTGATGCCACAAACTGCAAGCCTTGTTGCAGAACTGGCTCTGGAGCGTCCCGAAGTGCCAAAGGAGAGGAGAATCGCTGCATCCGCACTCTCTCTACCCATACCTCCCTCCTTCCCTCTTTAACCTCCTCCACCGTAATCCCCCACAACCGCACCAGTTTAGTCAATGTCCTGTAATACCCAACGCTTCCTGGGAAACCCCTCCGTCGGCCCACCACTTTCCCCCCTTCCAACCACGGACCCCAAAACTCCTCCCACCACTGCACAACACTACACGCCCATCCCGGAGCATCTCGCCCCACCGCCTTCCCCAAATTAAACTGGATAAAGAAAGAACTGAACGTAAGAACCGGATTAACCATCCCAACCCCCCCCTTTCCCCGTGGCAGATATGTGATATTCCTCTTTACAGGGTTCATTCGGTTCCCCCAGAGTAACTGAAAAAAAACACTATAAAGCCCTGTATAACAACATTCCGGCAACAAACAAATATAGCTAAGAAACAAAAACATGGGTACCACCTGCATTTTCAGTAATCTCACCCGGTCAGTCATCGACATCCTCCACCCTTTCCACCTCTCTACCTTAGCCTTGGCCTCCAAAATCTTCCGTTCCCAGTTCCACTGTCCATAATCCCCCCCCCCCAAAGTAAACCCCTAGAACCCGCATCATTTCCACCCCTGGTGGAAACCCTCCCCCTAACTCAAAACGAGCCCCTTCCGGACCTACCCACAAGGAAGTACACTTTTGCAGGTTAATCCTGGATCCTGTCGCCCGAGAGTACTCCGCAATCTTCCTGTGCAAAACTTCCCCTTCCCCTTGATCCGCCACCCAAACTGTTATGTCATCTGCATATGCCACCACACGCAGAGACACCCCCGTACACACTTCTATCCCTCTAAGCCCATCCACCCCCCCACACTCTAACCGGCGCACCAGGGGATCAATCGCGAAAGTGTACAGCAGGGGGCTCAACGGGCACCCCTGTCGCACCCCAGCCGTGATGTCAAATTCCCTTCCTTTCCACCCATTAACTAATGGAAAGCAGCGAACACCGATGTACAACAACTGGAGCTGCTCAACCCAAGCCCTCGGAAAACCATAGTACCGCAAACTCTCCCAAAGAACCCTCCACTGCACCCAGTCGAAGGCCTTATCCTGGTCCAAGGCCACTACTAGACGACCCTCCTGCCCCCCCCGGCTCCGCTCCACCCCCTCCCGAACCCAGGCCACTGCTGCCAACACCCCCCTCCCTGGGACCCCACACCCCTGAGACACCGCCAACTCCCTCCCTGCCACCTGCCGCATACGTGCCAACAACATGTGAGCAAAGATCTTACGGTCACTGTTCAATAAGGCAATGGGCCTCCAATTTACTATGTCTCGAGCATCTTTCCCCTTACTGAGAAGAACCAAGGCCGATTTCCCAAAGGACTCTGGCAGAGAACCTCCCTTCCGGGCCTCCTCCCATACCTCCAACAAGATAGGTGCCAACTGAACTTTAAATCGTTGATAGAACTCAGCCGGGAGACCGTCGGGCCCCGGTGCCGTCTTGCGCCGCAGAGCCTCAATGGCCGCCTCCACCTCCCTGACTGTCCAAGGCTGCAGCAAGGCCTGAAGATGGGGCCCCCCCTGTCCCACCCCCGGAGTCCCTTCCACATACCTCCGTATGTCTTCCTCATCCAAATGTAGATCGGAGAAGAAATGTCCAAAATGCTCCCCTACCACCCGCAAAATCCCTTCCCTCGAATCCTGAACAACCCCGTCCCTGTCCATTAACCCTTCCATAACCCTACGTTCCCTTCTTTCCTTACAGCACTCAAACGGGTCCGGACTCAATAATTTGCCAAAATCCCTCTCATAAACTAATGAGGAGTACCGATCATACTGAACTCGCTCAATTTCCACCTGTATAGCCTCTATATCCTCCCTCTTCCCCCCCCTGGAAATTAAATTATCCCTCCTCTTTTTTAATGCTATTCCCAACCGTGTCGCCTCCCTCCCCTCCTGCCTTGCCTGTCTAAGAAAAAACCCCTTCGTGCGTTGTTTCACCGCTTCCCACCACCTCCCTACCGAGGGGAAGATGCCTAAGATAGTCTGCTGATCCTCCAAAAACTCCACATACTCTCTATGCACCTCCCCCTCCTTTAACCATTTCAAATTTAATCTCCACAACCCCTTTCCTGGCCTATGGACCCCCGACCCCCCTACTTCTATCCGCACCGCCCTGTGGTCCGAAAATTCTACCACCACTAACTCGGGTGCCTGTACGCAGGTCCCTCTCCTAACCAAAAACCGGTCGATCCGACTTCTACAATTCCCTCTTAAAAAAGTAAAACTCCCTTGCCCACCCCCGTGCTCCAAGTAGACATCCACTAACCCTGCCCCCCTCATTATCCCCACTAAACGAACTCCGTCATACCTCACCTGTGCACACCTGCCCCCACTGTCCTCCTTCCTCAGAATCGTGTTAAAATCGCCCCCCCCACACTAACTGACGTGAAGAATACAAATAGGGTTTGATTTTCCCAAATAACTGTGACCTCCCCTTCTTAGTTTGTGGCCCATACACATTTATCACCCTTAACGCCACCCCGTGCAACACCACATCCACCACCAAACACCTCCCTACCCCTAACTCCACCACCCGTTGAATCACCGCTTTGTGAGATTTAAACAAAATTCCCACCCCCCCATACTTCTCCCCTGCCAACCCCCACACAGAGGGTCCCCATCTCCAAGCCTGCTTTGCTCTTCTCACATCGGCCAAAGACTGCAGCCTGGTCTCCTGCAGGAGAAAACAATCAGCCGACATGGAGGAAAGGCCCTCAAAGGCCAGACACCTCGCCCTTGTGGAGGCAATACTTGCCACGTTCAGCGTGATGAACGCCAACAAGGAACCTGCCATCATTATCAATTAGAAAACCGCCTCCCCTGGCCCTGCCTCCCCATCCTTCCTTCTCTCTGCTCCAGACCTCCCTTTGAAGGCCCGGCTTCTTCCTCCACCTCTTCCTCCGCCCAGTCCCGAACCCCAAACTCAAAGGTCCCCCCCTTCCATCCTTCCCTGGTCCTTGCTTTCTTCCTCCCCTTCTTCTTCCTCTCCTCCCCCCCTCCCCCTTCACCGGAAAAACCCCGGTCTCTCCCCCTTCCCCCACCCCCTCCCCCCCACCCCACCCTCCATCCCCCCTCCCTCCCCTCCACCTTCCTCCCCCCTCTCTACCCCCTGCTCCCCCTGAACCTTACCTAATTTCCTCTTCTCCCCTTCTCCCCCACCTACCTCTGCTCTCCCTCCCTCCTCCTGCACGTCCATACCATCTCCTATCTCCAACCTCCCCATCCTCCCCCTTCCCCTCCTTGTACCCTTCCCGCCCCCCTCTGTCCCTACCTCCCCCTCTTCACCTACCCCCTGCCATGCCTCACTGTCCTCTCTTCCGTTCTCCTCTCCATACTCTTCCCCCCGTCCCTCATCTTCGAGGACCCGAAATCTATTCTCCACCGCTATTCCCTGCCCTAACTTCCTTCCAGCCTCCACCAGAAGTCCCCCCCCCTTCCTCTTCCTAGAGACTCGCGTCCACCCTTCCCCCTCCCCTCCTTGCCTCTTCTCACCCTTCCAAGCGTTTGCCCCCTGCTCCCCCACCTCTTCCTCTACCCTCCGCCCCCGTCCAATCACTTCTACTGCCCGCCCCAAACCTCCACCCCTCCCCCCAGCACGATCTCCCCTTTCATCACCCTCCCCTCCCCCTTCCTCCCCTCCCCCCCCATTATGAAAGGCTTGCGGGCAAGCCCGAAAGGCGTGCCCCAGATCCCCGCACAAATTACACCGGATGGAGGTACAATGTTCTGCCACGTGCTCCCTCGCCCCACACTTTGCACACTGAACCACTGGGCACGACATACTATAATGCCGGAAGGAACCACACTTAAAACATTGCCTAGGCTGTCCCTTATAAAAACACAAGATCCGATCTCTTCCGATGAAAGCCGCTGAAGGAATGTGTTGGGTGACGTGCCCCACCTGGTATAACCTCACCGTCGCCCCCCACCCCCCTGCCCATACCCTACTAGGGTCTGGAAGCTTGACCAGAGGAGTCCTTAACTCTGCATACCTCTGCAGCCAGTAGGTCAAATCCGCCCCCGAGATTGACTCATTCCGCACTAACAGAGTCACCTGCACCAGGTCAGGTTTACTAATAGGCACAACTCGAAAATTTCTCCAGTCCCCCCCCCCCTTTAACCTCCCCGTATTTCTCCCAAAAAATCTCCATTCCCCGTTGGGTCAAAAACTGACATCATACTCTGGAATGTTCGCCGGGTGAATGCAAGCATACAGATCTTCCGGGAGAAATCCTAACCCTAGAACCATTTTTAACACCACATCCCTACTTGGCATCCCCCCCTCCCCCACCCACCTCAATTGAACCACATTCCGGCGTTTGGTAACAGACCCCCCAGACCACCCCTCACCCACCCCCTGTCCCCCCCTTCGCTACCCAAATCCCCCCCTACCACTCCCCATACCAACCACCGTGGCAAAAGAAGGAGCCCCCCGCCCCCCCCACCCTTGGCGCTCGAGGCTTCCTGCCCTGCACACACCAAACCCCCCTTTACAAAACCCTTCTGGCCCCCTCCATCCCCTTCCTTGCTCCTATTATCCCCCCCCTCCCTTCCCCCCTTCTCCAACCTGAACCTTATCCCCCGGAGCCCCCACACCTGCTAACCTATTCCCCTCAACAGGAGGAGACATGTCAATCACATCCCCTCCATTCCGCAATCCCTGCCCCCCTCCCCCTTCCTGCACACCAAGCCTCCCCCCATCGTCCTTGCCCAAACATGGAACAGAGTCAACAGTCGGACACAAACCCTCACAGTTCAACACTCCCCCCACTTGAGTCACAGCAATGTCAGGAAAAGTGTTCAGCAACTTATCTGCCGTCTGTTGTAAAGCTGGCTCAGCATGCCGCTCCTCAGCCGACAGGTCCTGCGCGAGACGAACAGGGAGTTCCGTTTCAGTCAGTTCCTTCTTCTGATCCAAATTCCCTGTTGCCTGCCTGC
Organism: Microcaecilia unicolor; assembly: GCF_901765095.1. Classification (NCBI taxonomy): domain Eukaryota; kingdom Metazoa; phylum Chordata; class Amphibia; order Gymnophiona; family Siphonopidae; genus Microcaecilia; species Microcaecilia unicolor. The sequence continues at coordinate 89,454,715 of NC_044035.1, forward strand.
CAACGACCAGCAAGTTTCGTCCTTCTCCTGCTGCCTGCTTGACCAGAGTCTCCTGGTGCTCCGTGTCAGGTGGGTGGGGCCTCTCCAATCCAGCAATCGCCGCCACTCGCCCCTCTGTACCGTCTGAAATGCCACCATCCAGTAATGAACTGCCAGCCTTTCCCGGTGCCTCTGGAAACCATTCTCTGCCGGGGACAGCGCATCCACCACCCGACTCACTGTTTGCCAGCTCTCCCTCCAGAAGACTGCCGTTGTGCACCCCGGACGCTGCGCGGGGGCAGGGCTTCTCCAAACATAGAGGCAGAGATGTAGCTGCAGATAAAGACACCTGCTTCTGCTGCAATCCTTCCGGCTCTGCTTCCGCTGCTGCAATCTTTCTTTCTGGAGGTTCTAATATTGGTAAGTCACCATCTCCTTCACTGGACACCTCTGCCACTACTTCTGTAGAAAAAAGCCGACAGCCTGAAGCTCCCTCCTCTGTCTCCACAATCTGGAAGGTCTTAACCAGCTTTTTAATTACTTTCTCTTCTCCAACAGGTGCAGGCACCAACCCTGCCCCCGAACCACATCCTGCTGCTGCCTCCCTGCAGTCTGCCTGCTTAGTAAGTCCCCTGGACTGAGTTGCCAGGTTTTTCATAAATGCTAAAGTGGATGTACTAGCAGAGTCTGGCAAGTCTTCTGGTTTAGACAAATCCTGAGACAAGGCCCTGGGAACTGCAGACTCTTGCTGGGACACAGTTCTCCCTTGACCTGAAGACTGTGACCTTAAAGCCATACGTTCTTGATTACAATATAGTTCTCTTAAAGGGTTCTCAGGTCCCTTTTTTAAACCCCACAGCAACAGTTCTTTCTTTTGTATCAGTTTTCTCAAACGGGCTTCCTCCTTCACATAACCTTTCTTGTGCTCTGCTGGAACAAGTTTACTCATAACTTTTGTCATTTTCACACGCTTTCCCAAATCAACCAGTTCTTTCTCCACACGTTTAATTCTTCGCACTGTACAGATCAAACTACGTGCTGGGTCCTCAGGGTCATAAGGAATATCTAGGAATTCCTCCTCTTCCTCCTCTGAAGACCCACTCTCTTCACTTTCTGCCTCATCAAGTGCAGGAAAACATTCTGAGCTAACTTCCATAGCTTCATTTTCCTTTCTCTGCTTAGGGTGCCCTTCCAGGGCCTCCACCAGCTTTCTCCCCTCCCCACAATCTTCACTCTCACCTCCCAGATGTTGCTGGAGCGTGGGGGGGTTACTGGACTGGCTTCCACCCTTGGGCCTCTGCTCTCTGCGATCAACAGGACTCCTCTCCCTCCTGTCAGAAGCTCGACCGGAAAGAGAGCTGCTTCTCCCGGCCTTCTGGTCCCTGGCTCCAGGAGGCCCCATGGCCTGGGCCTTTCCTGAGGACCGCTCCCCAGGGACCCTCCGCATCCTCAGGGAAGGAGCTAGGCCTCACTCCCTTCCCTGGAACCTGCAGAGCTTCCGGCTGCACCTCCTCCTCCTTCCAAGTCAGTTGCTGTTCAGACTTATGAAAACGTATGAAGAGAGACTTGCTGACCTGAACATGTATACCCTGGAGGAAAGGAGGAACAGGGGCGATATGATACAGACGTTCAAATATTTGAAAGGTATTAATCCGCAAGCAAATCTTTTCCGGAGATGGGAAGGCGGTAGAACGAGAGGACATGAAATGAGATTGAAGGGGGGCAGACTCAGAAAAGATGTCAGGAAGTATTTTTTCACGGAGAGGGTGGTGGATGCTTGGAATGCCCTCCCGCGGGAGGTGGTGGCGATGAAAACAGTAACCGAATTCAAACATGCATGGGATGTGCATAAAGGAATCCTATGCAGAAGGAATGGATCCTGGGGAAAGGAAGAAGCGATATGGATCACCTTAAAAAGAGAGGATGGAACCTCTGTCCACGTGGGCATTGTCTACAGACCCCCGACACAATTGGAGGAACTAGATAAAGATCTGATCGCTGATATTCATAAGTTGGTGAAGAAAAGAGAGGTGCTGTTGTTGGGAGATTTTAATCTGCCAGATGTAGATTGGAAGGTTCCGTCTGCCAAATCTGAAAGAAGTAGACAGATTGTGGATGCTTTCCAAAGTGCTCTGCTCACACAAATGGTGACGGAACCCACGAGGGAGGGAGCAACGTTGGATCTGGTGCTCACAAATGGGAATAGTGTGTCAAATGTCAGAGTGGGTGCACACCTCAAAAGCAGTGACCATCAAACGGTTTGGTTTGATATGACGGATGAAGTGCAGGGCGGACACTCTAAACTCAAAGTCCTGGATTTCAAGCGTGCTGACTTTAGTAAAATGGGCGAATACCTGAGAAAGGAGCTGATGGGCTGGGAGGACGTACGAGAAGTGGAAGGACAGTGGTCCAGGCTGAAAGAAGTAATAAATAGGGCCACAGACCTTTATGTAAGGAGAGTTGCTAAAAGCAAAAGAAAAAGGAAACCAATATGGTTCTCCAAACAAGTGGCTGAGAAAATAAAGGCTAAAGAGTTGGCGTTCCAGAAATATAGAAAATCTCAAGAACAGGAACACGGGGAGGAATACCGGATGAAACTGAAAGAAGCCAAGAGAGAGGTACGTCTGGTGAAGGCGCAAGCGGAAGAACAAATGGCTAGAAATGTAAGAAGGGGAGACAAAAACTTCTTCAGGTATATTAGTGAAAGGAGAAAGACTAAAAACGGAATTGTGAGACTAAAAGATACAACAAAACGCTATGTAGAAAATGATGAAGAAAAAGCCAATTTGCTAAATAGATACTTTTGCTCTGTTTTCACAGAAGAAAATCCTGGAGAAGGACCGCTAGGGACTGGCAAAAGTACACCTGAGAATGGAGCGGATAGAGCACCGTTCACGGAAGAGAGTGTTTATCAACAACTTGGAAAGCTAAAGGTGGACAAAGCCATGGGACCGGACGGGATCCACCCCAGGATATTGAGGGAGCTCAGAGAGGTTCTGGCGGGTCCTCTTAAAGATTTGTTTAATAAATCCTTGGAGAAGGGAGAGGTTCCGAGAGACTGGAGAATGGCGGAGGTGGTCCCTCTTCACAAAAGTGGTGATAGGGAAGAGGCTGGAAACTACAGGCCGGTAAGCCTCACTTCGGTTATTGGTAAAGTAATGGAAGCGATGCTGAAGGAAAGGATAGTGAATTTCCTGGAAGCAAATAAGTTGCAAGATCCGAGACAACATGGTTTCACCAAAGGGAAATTGTGCCAAATGAATCTCATTGAATTCTTTGACTGGGTGACGGGAGAATTAAATCAAGGACGTGCTATGGACGTAATCTATTTAGATTTCAGCAAAGCTTTCGACATGGTTCCCCACAGGAGGCTCTTGAATAAACTAGATGGGCTGAAGATAGGACCCGAAGTGGTGAACTGGATTAGGAACTGGTTGATGGGCAGACGCCAGAGGGTGGTGGTGAATGGAGTTTGCTCAGAGGAGGGAAAGGTGAGTAGTGGAGTGCCTCAGGGATCGGTGCTGGGGCCGATTCTGTTCAATATATTTGTGAGTGACATTGCCGAAGGGTTACGAGGTAAAGTTTGCCTTTTTGCGGATGACACCAAGATTTGCAACAGAGTGGACACCCCGGAGGGAGTGCAAAACATGAAAAAAGATCTGAAGAAGCTAGAAGAATGGTCTAACGTTTGGCAATTAAAATTCAATGCGAAGAAATGCAAAGTGATGCACTTAGGGAGTAGAAATCCAAGGGAGACGTATGTGTTAGGCGGGGAAAGTCTGATTTGCACGGACGGGGAGAGGGATCTTGGGGTGATAGTATCCAAGGACCTGAAGGCGATGAAACAGTGTGACAAGGCGGTGGCCGTAGCTAGAAGATTGCTAGGCTGTATAGGGAGAGGTGTGACCAGCAGAAGAAGGGAGGTTTTAATGCCCCTGTATAAGACGTTGGTGAGGCCCCACCTGGAGTATTGTGTTCAGTTTTGGAGGCCGTACCTTGCGAAGGATGTCAAAAAAATGGAAGCGGTGCAAAGAAAAGCTACGAGGATGGTATGGGATTTGCGTTCCAAAACGTATGAAGAGAGACTTGCTGACCTGAACATGTATACCCTGGAGGAAAGGAGGAACAGGGGCGATATGATACAGACGTTCAAATATTTGAAAGGTATTAATCCGCAAGCAAATCTTTTCCGGAGATGGGAAGGCGGTAGAACGAGAGGACATGAAATGAGATTGAAGGGGGGCAGACTCAGAAAAGATGTCAGGAAGTATTTTTTCACGGAGAGGGTGGTGGATGCTTGGAATGCCCTCCCGCGGGAGGTGGTGGCGATGAAAACAGTAACCGAATTCAAACATGCATGGGATGTGCATAAAGGAATCCTATGCAGAAGGAATGGATCCTCAGAAGCTTAGCTACAATTGGGTGGCAGAGCAGGTGGGGGGAAGAGGGGTTGGTGGTTGGGAGGCGAGGATAGGGGAGGGCAGACTTTTTTATACGGTCTGTGCCAGAGCCGGTGATGGAAGGCAGGACAGGTGGTTGGGAGGCAGGAAAAACTGCTGGGCAGACTTATACGGTCTGTGCCCTGAGAAAGACAGGTACAAATCAAGGTAAGGTATACACATGAGTTTATCTTGGGCAGACTGGATGGACCGTGCAGGTCTTTTTCTGCCGTCATCTACTATGTTACTATGTTACTATGTTTATTATGTTCTAATGTAAGTAATTGCAGAGAAGGAGGATGTCAACAAGAGACTCTGGGGTCCTTTTACAAAGGCGCACTGAAAAATGGCTTGTGGTAGGTGTGGGTTTTGTGCACACGACAATCCATTTTTTAGCGCACCTGTAAAAAAAGCCTGTTTTATTTTTGCCGAAAATGGACGCGTGGCAAAAATGAACTTTCTGCATGTCCATTTTGGGTCTGAGACCTTACTGCCAGCCATTGACCTAGTGGTAAAGACTCCTGCATAATTAAACTTTGGAATTTGTTGCCGGAGAACGTGGTGGAGGCGGTTAGCTTAGCACAGTTTAAAAAGGGGTTAGACGGTTTCCTAAAGGACAAGTCCATAAACCACTACTAAATGAACTTGGGGAAAACCCACAATTCCAGGAATAACATGTATAGAATGTTTGTGTGTTTGGGAAGCTTGCCAGGTGCCCTTGGCCTGGATTGGCCGCTGTCGTGGACGGGATGCTGGGCTCGATGGACCCTTGGTCTTTTCCCAGTGTGGCATTACTAATGTACTTATGTACTTATATCGGACACACACCAAAAATTAAATTACTGCAAAAGCCACACGGTAGTCGGCTGGTAACTCCATTTTGGCGTGCAGTGGGCGCATGTAGATGCTTACGCTGCTTAGTAAAAGAGCTCCTCTGTAGGGAGCCATAAATAATATTGCTAAATGTGAATGATTCATTCATTTCATAAAAATGATAGAATTACTCCACTGTTTATGAATTTGCATTGGCTACTAGTCAAAGCCAGGGTATTATTTAAATTGTGTAGTATGATACTCAAAATTTGGAAGGGGATTGATCCCTCTTTTATGTATTTTTTATAAATATGAAAAGAGTTCCTTACATAACCAATTATTCCTGCATTAATGCACTCTGAAAGGTGTTAGATTCATGAAACTATTTACTTTATCATTTTTATATCAGTTAACTACAATTTAGAATTCTTTACCTTTTTAGATAAGACAGTTGTTCAAATATTTAGTCTTTAGAAAAGCAGCAAAAACCTTTCTATTTTGTAAATATGTACTGTCTACATGTTGAAGCATTATTTTAATTAATTATAATTCCTGGGATATGCCTGGCATCTTAATCTGTTATCTGCTTAGAACTTTAAAGGTAGTAGCATAATACAAGTAAGAAACTGTAACCATTGGTCACTTCTCCATGTCCCAATCCCCCCATCTAGAAAAACATAACACATTATTCGTATAGTCCGCCGTAATCTCACAGTTCTGTTATGAAGAAAGACTGTGCAACAATCACTTTCTAACAACATTGTACATGACAAGATGTACTTATGCAGGAGTTATCTATTTAGGGGCCCTTTTATTAAAGGGTGTTAAGTGTTAACATGCAAATTAAGATGCATTAATCTCTACCACAGAAGTGCACAACAGCTGCTGCAGTGGCATGACAGTTTTGTGATGGGGAGTATAGACCTGCAGGGAGGGAGTAAGCTTCACTCAGAAGTGGGTTGGGAGGGGGTGGCTGGTGGTAAGGTCTCAGACCTAAAATGGATGCACGACAATTTTGATTTTGCCACACGTCCATTTTCGGCAGAATTTTTTAAAAAGGCCTTTTTAACAGGTGCGCAAAAAAAATGATTCTGCGTACGCCCAAAACCCATGCCTACACTACTGCAGGCCATTTTTCAGCACACCTTAGTAAAAGGACTCCTTATATTCTGCGATTACCTAACAAGGTTCATAGAGGATCACAACTAAGTACTAGGCAACCCTAGAGAATTACATAAAACCATAATAAAAGTACACAATCAGGCTTATTTTCGAAAGAGAAGGGTGCCCATCTTCCGACACAAATCGGGAGATGGGCGTCCTTCTCTCAGGGTCGCCCAAATCGGCATAATCGAAAGCTGATTTTGGATGTCCTAAACTGCTTCCCATCGCGGGGATGACCAAAGTTCACGGGGGTGTGTCGGCACCATAGCGAAGGTGGGATGGGGGCATGATTAAGAGATGGGCAACCTCGGCCAATAACGAAAAAAGAAGGGCATCCTTGACGAGCACTTGGCCGACTTTACTTGGTCCATTGTTTCTTCCGACCAAGCCATGAAAAGGTGCCTGAACTGACCAGATGACCACCGGAGGGTATGGGGGATGACCTCCCCTTACTCCCCCAGTGGCTACCAACCCCCTCCCACCCTAAAAAAAACTTATTTTTTTTTTTTGCCAGCCTCTATGCCAGCCTCAAATATCATACCCAGCTCCATGACAGCAGTATGCAGGTCCCTGGAGTAGTTTTAGTGGGTGCAGTGCACTTCAGGCAGGCGGACCCAGACCCACCCCCCCCCTTACCTGTTACACTTGTGGTGGTATATGTGAACCCTCTAAAACCCACCCAAAACCCACTGTACCCAGATGTAGGTGCCCCCCTTCACCCCTTAGGGCTATGGTAGTGGTGTACAGTTGTGGGAAGTGGGTTATGTGGGGGGTTTGGGGGGCTCAGCACCCAAGGTAAGGGAACTATGCACCTGGGAACAATTTCTGAAGTCCACTGCAGTGCCCCCTAGAGTGCCCGGTTGGTGTTCTGGCATGACAGGGGGACCAGTGCACTACGAATTCTGGCTCCTCCCATAACCAAAGGGCTTGGATTTGGTCGTTTTTGAGATGGGCGTCCTCGGTTTCCATTATGGCTGAAAACCAGGGACGACCATCTCTAAGGTCGACCTAAATGTTGAGATTTGGGCGTCCCCGCCTGTATTATCGAAACGAAAGATGGACGCCCATCTTGTTTTGATAATATGGGTTTCCCCACCCCTTTACGGGGGTCATCCTATGAGGTCGCCCTCATGAAAACTTGGGTGCCCCGTTTGATTATGCCCCCAAAAATATACATATAACTTAAGAGTTACTTTTCTAAAACAAACTTTCTAATTAAGTATGTTTTAAGTGCTTTTCTGAATGTCAAATAATTTTTAAAAAATCTTACTGTTTGAGGTAAGACATTCCTGATTGGAGGTGCTTGATATGATATGGATGAAGTTAACTGTTTAAAAAAACTTTATATTTTTAACACTAGGGAATTGTAGTGAATGCAAGTTATGCAAGACCAATATGTGACAATAAATACTGTAGGACATTTCCATATAAAGCCTTATAAATCAATATAGCTAACTTAAAATGTGTACGGTAGCCAATAGAATTCACAAAAAAAGGATGTTACAATTTCAAATCTCGTTGCTTTGTGCATTAAGCATATCACAGTATTTTGCATGGTCTGCAGTTTTTTCATGAGAGATGCAGTACAACCTAGATAGACTACAGTATATTACAGTAGTCCAGCCTTCACAGTATTGACATTTGTACTAATAAATGGAAAATGGAAGGCAATACATCTTAGTTTTCGTAAAACCAGAAAAGAATTTCTAATCAATAGATTAACTTGATTTTCCATATTAAGCATACTATCCACTTGAACTACCAATACTTGAAAATATATCTTAAGGTTATAACCTATGTCATCAATGACAAATTTAGAGCCTGTTAATGATTGCATAGGTGAACCACCAAAATATTGTTTTGTCTTTGTTAAGTTTCAACCTATAAACATTTGCCCAATTTTCTACAATTGACAGACAAAGCTTTATCCCTAAAAAATAAGTTACATTGTCTAGAGGTGGGGGGAGGATGACTGAAACACAATTTGCATATATATATAAAAGGAAACTTCTGTTAGCTTATTTGATTCAGTACCCAAAGATTTCATCAACAAATTAAACAGTATTGGAGGGGGGGGGGGGGGGGGGGGATATCCCTGTGGGCCTCCACACTCTGCTCTCTAACTATCTGAGAGTGTATTCTGAACTTTTACCCTATAATTTCTAAGTGGCAACCCCCCCCCCCCCCGAACTGCTTCAAGAGAGGACCAACAATTCTGAAGTCACTTAAGATCTAGATCAGCATTCTATGATTCACCAGATCAAATGTGCTTGATAGATCAAATTGAATCAAAATAGTTTTTCGTCCCTGACTTAATAGTAGTGTGGCAGATGTTATCAAAAATCCTAGAACCATCTGTGTGCTATATCCTTTTCTAAATCCAGATTGAATAGGATGTAATATATCATGTTTTTCCAAATAATGAGTCAGGTGTACTGTGACCCAACCCTCCATAATCTTGACCAGCAATGGAATTGATGTCACAGGTCTATAGTTGTCTCAAATGGGCTTAAGGACATGTTTTTCATAATTGCAGTCAATATTATGTTTCCTAGAAATGATGGGAAAGTACCAGAACTAAATAATGAATTTAACCACTCGAGCAAGACATCTATGAAAAAATCTGGGCTGTTTTTCAAAAGATAAAAAGGAAAACTATCTAGAAAACACTGAGAAGTAGCATATTTTTTTTTAGCACCTACGTAACTTCATCCTTGGTTACTAACTCAAACTTAGGCCAAATCCTGTCAGTTGGTATGACCAAATATGGGGTTGTAAATGAACCAGTCAAGGAGCACACATCACTCCTAAGTTTACTTATCTTTGATTTAAAATAAACTGCCAATTCCTTTGGGCTTGGAGATATTCTTCCCTGATCCATAATTAGATCATCTATTTTGGTTATATCCTTTGCCAAGGAGAATAACCTCTTACTATCCAAGGAATGTTTATTAATTAAGGTAGAATAACACTATTTCTTACTTTGCACAACTGCAAATTTATATTTATTTATACTCATCCTCCAATTTGTCTTAACTCTTCAGACTGAGTCTTCCTCCACTGCCTCTCCAGTGTCCTACCATCACATTTCAGATTTAACAAATTTGTGGAAAACCATTTAGAAGATTCTCTTTAAATCTTTACTTTCATTTTCAAAAGGGCTATGTCATTAAGAATAGTTTCTGAAATGGCATACCAATCCTGAATCAAATCCCCTAGTGATGACTCCTAGCACTGCATTTACCTGTTTTCAAAATTCAGACTGATCTACAGCTCCTCTAAAATAAACCTTCTGTTTGTTTTCTCTCTTTCTTGTGGAGCTATATTTCTCCTGCCAAAAAAATAGTAAAATCTGATAGGCAGTGGTCTGACCAAGTTATTGGATTCCAGGCATTAATATATCCATATGAAGACATATTTTTTCATACGGAAGGAAATATGACACTTAAGGGCAGTCACACTATTTTGGGGCTGGCACTGAGTGGGGAAGGAACACCTGGGCATCATTGCTGCCCAAATACCCCTGGACCCCTAAGGAACCCCCCCCCCCCAAGACCACCAATGATAAGGAAGGGTAGCCCTTTAGGGGAATGAGGGCTACCTGTGAGGTGAGGGGGTGGGGAAGGGAGTAGAGGTCTAAAAGCTGGGATTTATTTTACCCTGAATTCTGGGCCATAATGTGACTTTGCAGTGTATCACCTCAAGTCGTGTTATAGTATTTACATAGTAATGAGATGCAAAACAAACATTTGCATGTTTTTTATCTCATGACTGTGTAACCTATGGTGACTTAAATATCACCATGGTATTTTTAGTGAAGGGGCATTAGCGTTGTTTGTCACATTATGAGCCAATTGACACAATTTAAGGACCCAATGCTGCTTGATAACCCCCCCCCCCCCCCCCGAGCTGTAATACAGTTTGAGAACTTTTCCTCTTTATGTACTATTGGACTGACAGCATGGCACAGTTATGCTGATCATATTAATCTCTACAATACACTAATTGCTAGGGATATGCATTCATTTGAAATAACATGGGAAATGAGGGGAAATGTCAACAACATTTTTCATGCTATTTCATGTCATCAGTAATCTGAAATGACAGGAAAACTTTTTTTCCCCATATCATTAACAGTAGACACTCTTGCTGAATACTCTGCTCTGTTCACGAACAGCAATCTCTACAGGGGCTCCGAAACCTTTCTTAGGGGAACCCCAGTCAGTCAGGTTTTCAGGATAACCACAATAAATATGCATGAGATTGATTTGCTTACACTGCCTCCTTTGTATGCAAATCTATCTCATGAATATTCCTGAAAACCTGACTGGCTGGGGTTCCCCAGGACAAGTTTAGGAATCACTGCCCCACAGGGATAGGAAAATATTAACTTTGCCTGAATAAAACTCACATTGAACCAAGGAGAAAGTTGTGTTTTAAATCCAAAATCCCTCAGAATAATAACATTATTACCCACTGACTTGAAGAGTAGAGTGCACTATTGAGAAACAGGGTGCAATATTTAATAAGATAAGGAAAAGAAGAAAACATAATTGTAAAAACTTGAATAAAATGACAAATCTCATAAATGAAACAGGAAAATAAACAAAACAGGTTTTTTTTTGCCTGTACACCCCCTAATAATTTCTTAAAACAACTCACACATCAATGCATACCTAAATAAATACATTGCTATGCTTAATAAGGGGGTCCTCAATTTAGAAATTTAGAATGAATTATTGTTTTCTAATATGGGCTGCATTCTAGGGAAAGCTTACTAAACTGCTGAGAGAATATTCTAACATCTAGGTAAGGTTACAAAAGCGATCAAGTCATTTTGGGGCCCTTTTACTAAAGTGTGTTAAGGACTTAACATATGGTTAATATGCAGAATGAAGCTAGTAGCCCTTTTACCAAGTTGCGAGAAAAATGGTCCCACACTGGTGGCAGGTGATGTTTTTCCCACACGCCAGGCCCCTCGTACTGCAGCAGGTAAAAAGACCCCAGGCATACATGGCAATGCGGTAAGAAAACTCTCACTGCATGGCCGTGTGATGGGGAGCCCTTACTGCCACCCACTGACCTAGCGATAAGGGCTCTTGTACCAACCTGGTGGTAACTGGGCAGCATCGGTGATGCCCAATTACCACTGGAGTACCGCTGTGCAAGTCATTTCTGTTTTGCTGCCCAGAAATGGCACATTCTCGGGGCGAGACTACCACTGGTAGCTGCGTTAGGCCGGCGGTAATCCCAAAAGAGTGAGTGGTTAGGCTTACCACCACTCTGTAAAAGGGCCCCCTAATGTATTAAGGGATTTTGTAGTAGTTTGTTTCCACGTGTTAAACCTTGTGTTACTGAATTTTTCTGTCTGGAGCGTGGTTGAATAATGGGCATGGAAGCATTAGTAGCTAATGCACAATTAACATGGGAGTACTTAATGTCTCCTACATAGGAGTTGGTAAGTGTTCCTGTGTTAACTGTGGTCTGATACCGCACACTAAATGCCAATTTAATGCGAGCCCCCACTGGGTACTATGTAAAATTTGCAGCTAAGGCATGGTATATTCCCACATTATGCTTCGGTAACTACAGAATTCACCGTGGTATAGTAAAAGGGTACTTTTTCTGAGGTTGTGACAAAATATTTAGGGCCCAATGTTGAAAAAAAAATCTGAGCTCCTAAATTCTGCTCTATTTTCAGCCTGTCCTAAGTTGTGCTCTATTTTCAGCCAAATTGTTTCCACCATAAACCTACCCTTGTTGTCAACAACTTTTTTATGATCCCAAATTTAGAAGTTTAGTGAAAATTTGAGTATAAAGTTAGGAACTCAGCCCTAGCAAATTTACAAATAGACCAATTCATGAGCACACAACTCTCAAAGGGTCTCTTTAAATAAACTGTATTAGGTGCTAACATGCACCTAACACAGCTTAAAATGACATACCACGAAACATGCTTAGGTGTCCTGCAGTAACTGCCAAATGTGCATGCGCTAACTGCCAGCTAAAAGCTCTTTTTGAGGGGGCATGTCAGTGGGCAGAAAGAGAGTATTCCTGTACTAAACAGTGCATCAGCACCAGTGGCGTAGCCAGCAGGCAATTTTTTGGGTGGGCCAACAAGTTGGATGGGTGGGCACTAGAGTTGCCAACTTTTTGAAAGAGAAAAAAAACCCAGCCACCTAATACACTCAAGCTTTGCCCCTACCCCACCCCATGCTCCACCTCTACCTCACTCCCAATTACTTTAATGGGGGTAGCAGTGCAGGCTTCAGTGGCCAATTGAGAGCTAAAGGAAGTAGAAGGAACTGCACTCTTCTTCAGCCCCCATTGAGCCACGGTCCTCCAACACACATATGGTATTGAAAGCCAAACATTGAATGCCAAACACATTCCGCATCCAGAGAACCTCCTGGCCTTCCATCAACAATGGATGCAAAGCACAGCAAGGGCATTTCCTCATAAAACTCACCATAAAAAGAAATTCTGGTAATCTCAATAATAGACATGTTGTACAGTAATTTTAAACAATCTACAAACAAAAAGTCACTCAGAAACTAGAGCAAATCTACCATGCCAGCACTAACTTCCAAAACAAGGATCCTCTACCTATGAAAAGTGGCTCTAAAATATTGATACACCTATCAAGAAAGCTGAACAAGCCAAATTACTGCAGAATGCTACATAGAAACTTCATGGTGACAGAATACCTCAGGGCCACGCACACAGAACACAAGAGCCAAATACAGAATAAGTGACCACAAACTCTATAAATATAAATTAAACTGAAACCCCAAGAAACCAGACCTTGCATGTAGTACAACACTAGAGAAACAAAAAAGAAAGGCAATTCTGCTTGGCTCTCTGGCCAGAGAGAGCCCCATGCCTGCCAGAAGCTGAAGAAGGTGCAGCCTGGTAATGGGCTTTGGGGTCCTCTCCCAGATTTCTTCCCTTGGGTCCCAGCCATGTCTGACATATGCCAAATCTGACATAGTCTAATCACAAAATAGAAATAAAAATAATTTTTTGTACCTTTTTGTTGTCTGGTCATTTTATTTTTCATATCATATTGGTCCCAGTCTCTAGTTTCTGCTTCCCTGTGTCTTTCCTGTCCATTTGACATTTCTTCTGTCTCCATGTCCACCATCCATCTCCCATCTCTGTGTCCATATATTTCCTTATCCAGAATCTCCCGTGTTCATATCCCCACATCCATCATCATTCCTTTGTGCACCCATGTATCCCATGCCCAGCATCTCCCATCTGTGTTCCTATTCTCCCTCTTGTCTGGTATCTCCCCTCTGTGTCCATTATATCTCTATTCCCATATCTCCCTCCCCACCCCCATGTCAGGCATTGCCCCTATGTGCCCACATGTCATCCCAATACAGCATCTCATCTGTGTCCCTGTCCCCATGCTCCCATCCAATGCTCATCATCTCCCTTCTGTTTCTTTGTACCTCTCTATGTCCCCTTTCTCCCTCCCACACACCAATGTGTCCCTTTCCTCTCTAACCCCACTCCAACCAGCAACTGTCCTTCTCTCTTCCCTCCCCCTTATGCATCTGGTTCATTCTCCACTGTGGGTTCAGCATTTGATCCCTCTATTCCTTTATCTCCTTGATCCAACATCCTTCTCCCTTTCCTCTAACACTAACCCCTCCCCCTCTCATAGGTCCAGTACTTCTCTGCCTTCATTCTAGCCCCCCTTGCAGGTCCACATCTCTCCCCCTTCCCTCCAGCCCTCCCCTCCATATCCAGCACCTCTCTCCCTTTGCTGCAGCCTCCCTTGCATGCCCAGCGCCTCTACGCCTTCCCACCTTCCCTCCCCCACATATCCAGAACCTCTCTCCCTTCCCTTCCCTCCCACACCCTCACCCAGCACATCTCTCCCTTCTCTCCCTCCTATACATCCAGCACCTCTCTCCCTTTTGCTCCAGCACCTCTCCGCCTTCCCTCCCACCCACATATCCAGCACCTCTCTCCCTTCCCTCCCACCCACATATCCAGCAACTCTATCCCTTCTCTCCCCCTACATATCCAGCAACTCTATCCCTTCCCTCCCGCAGTTCCACATACTACTACTACTACTACTTAACATGTCTAAAGTGCTACTAGGGTTATGCAGCGCTGTACAATTTAACATGGAAATACAGTCCCTGCTCGAAGAGCTTACAATCTAAAAGACAAATGTACAGTTAATCTGATAGGTCAGACAGATAGGGGCAACCTATATGTTCAAAAGGTTAGGTTCCGAATGCAGCATTGAAGAGGTGAGCTTTAAGCAAGGTTTTGAAGATGGGTAGGGAGGGGGCTTGGCGTAGGGATTCAGGAAGATTGTTCCAGGCATAGGGTGAGGCAAGGCAAAATGAGCGGAGCCTGGAGTTGGCAATGGTGGAGAAGGGTACTGAGAGGAGGGATTTGTCATATGAGCGGCGATTACGGGCAGGAACATAGGGGGAGATGAGGGTAGAGAGGTAGTGAGGAGCAGCAGAGTGAGTGCATTTGTAAGTAAGGAGGAGAAGCTTGAATTGGATGCGGTATCTGATCGGAAGCCAGTGAAGCGACTTGAGGAGAGGGGTGATATGAGTATATCGGTTCTGGCGGAATATAAGACGTGCGGCAGAGTTCTGAATGGATTGAAGGGGGGATAGATGGCTGAGTGGGAGGCCAGTGAGGAGCAAGTTGCAGTAGTCGAGGCGAGAGGTAATGAGAGCGTGGACGAGAGTTCGGGTGGTGTGCTCAGTGAGGAAAGGGCGAATTTTGTTGATGTTGAAAAGGAAGAAGCGACAGGTTTTGGCAGTCTGCTGGATATGCGCAGAGAAGGAGAGGGAGGAGTCGAAGATGATCCCGAGGTTGCGGGCAGATGAGATGGGGAGGATGAGGGTGCCATCAACTGAGATAGAGAGTGGGGGAAGAGGAGAAGTGGGCTTAGGTGGAAAGACGAGGAGCTCGGTCTTGGACATGTTCAGCTTCAGGTGGCGGTTGGACATCCAGGCAGCAATGTCGGATAGGCAGGCCGATACCTTGGCCTGGGTCTCTGCGGTGATGTCTGGTGTGGAGAGATAGAGCTGGGTGTCATCAGCGTAAAGATGATACTGGAAGCCATGAGATGAGATCAGTGAGCCTAGGGAAGAGGTGTAGATGGAGAAGAGAAGGGGTCCAAGAACAGATCCCTGGGTAACTCCAACAGATAGCGGGATGGGAGTGGAGGAAGATCCATGAGAGTGCACCCTGAATGTGCGGTGGGAGAGATAGGAGGAGAACCAGGAGAGGACAGAGCCCTGGAACCCAAATGAGGCCAGTGTGGCGAGAAGTAAATCGTGATTGACAGTGTCAAAAGCGGCAGAAAGATCGAGGAGGATGAGGATGGAGTAGTGGCCTCTGGATTTGGCCAGGAGCAGGACATTGCAGACTTTAGAGAGTGCTGTTTCTGTCGAGTGGAGAGGGCGGAAACTGGACTGGAGTGGGTTGAGGATGGCATGAGAGGAGAGAAAATCAAGACAGCGGCTGTGAACGGCGCGCTCAAGTATTTTGGAGAGGAAGGGTAGAAGAGAGATGGGGCGACAGTTGGAGGGGCAGGTAGGGTCAAGTGATGGTTTTTTGAGGAGAGGTGTGACTACAGCGTGCTTGAAGGTGTCAGGGACAGTTGCGGTGGAGAGAGAGAGGTTAAGGATGCGACAGATGGAGGGGTTGACAGTATGGGCGATGGTGTTAAGTAGGTTGGTGGGGATGGGATCAGAGGAACAGGTGGTGCATTTCGAGGAGGAAAGAAGGCGGGAGGTTTCATCCTCGGTGATCTCAGGAAAGGAGGAGAAGGAGGCCTGGGTTGGTTGGTTGAGGGAGAGGGTTAATGGGTGAAGAGGGGGGTGGGGGGTGATGACTTGGTAGTGAACTCAAGGTTGATCTTTTGCACTTTGTCGTGGAAGTAATCAGCCAGTGATTGAGGAGAGAGTGAGGGGGGAGTGGGAGTGGGGGGCACCTTGAGGAGAGAGTTAAGGGTGGCGAAGAGACGACGAGGGTTGAAGCTGAGAGAATTGGTCAATTGGGTGTAATAGTCCTGTTTTGCAAGGAATAGGGAGGAGTGGAAGGAGGATAGCATGAATTTATAGTGAAGGAAGTCTGAATGAGTACGAGATTTCCTCCAGAGGCGTTCGGCAGATCTTGCGCAGGAGCGAAGGTAACGGATGCAAGGGGTCAGCCAAGGCTGGGGATCAGTACGCTTTGTGGGACAGGAGGTGGATGGTGCGAGGGTGTCTAGAGCAGAGGAGAGAGTGGCATTGTAAGCGGAGACCGCTTTGTCGACAGTCTCAGAGGACATGATGGATGGGAGGAGATTAGAGATACTAGCGGATAAGGTGAGGGGGTCAATGGCCTGGAGATTCCTGGAGGTGGTGGTTAAGGTTGGGCGGGGCAGAGGGGGGATGAAGAAGTGTGAATGTGATCAGGTGGTGATTGGAGAGAGGAAGAGCTGAAGCTTGGAAATTGGAGGGTGAGCTGGATGAGGAAAGGACGAGGTCCAGACAATGGCCGTCACGGTGAGTAGGGGTGGTAGAGCATAGCTGGAGGTTGAAGGAGGAAGTTAGGGTGAGCAAGCAAGCAAGCAGGCAGAGAGAAGCTGGCTCGAGAAAGCTGGAGCAGCTGGGCTGGTTTCAGAGTGACCGAGCAGGGCTGCCCTCAATGCAGCAGAGCAACCAGGCCGCCTGGGGAAGACCGCTTCGCTGTACGCCACCCCAACTGCCCCAATCCGGAGGACCTGCGGTGCAGGTAGGCCGCGCCACGCGGCGGGAAGGGCAACGTGGGCGTTGGGCTGCTGGGCCCGGGACCACAGGCAAACTCCCTCTGACCCTACCTGGTGGCTGAGACTGTGATGGGTGGTCAGATGTATCGCTGGCAACGTGGCTATGTCTGACTCGCCGGAGTGCTGTGTCTCGCCAAGTTCTCCGTCGTCGCCGGTGTCGGAGGTTCGGGGCTTTACGTTACTCTCCCTGCCGTGTAGGATGGGCGCACCCGGTGTGTGGTCGGGGCAGTTTTGAAGCCACGTGGATGGGCTCTGTGTTCTCCTCGTGGCGAGGCCTAGTCACCAATGGCGCTGTGTTCAGAGCCAGGTATTGGGTCGGGCGGTCTTCGCGGTCGTGGGGTGCAGCTGCGATTTACCCCTGCTCCTGTTTGACTTTGGTTGGTAAGATCGGGTCCTTTACTGTGTTCTCTGCGAGCGTTGGACGATGTGGTTTCCGTCAGTCAGCATCCAATCCGTTCCAGCCAGGGAGGGTGGCGGCGATCACGGGTCTCTCGGGCTTAGCTGGGACTCCGTTGGGGCGATGTCTGAAGCTGACCGAGACTGTAGCCTGTAGGTTTTCCACGTCGGGGGATCCTGTATACGGGACCCAGCAGAAGGTTTAAGGCAGGTTGGTGAGGCAGTGGGAGCACTGGGATATCCGATTGTTGGTGGTTCCCAGGAGAGCTCCTCACCGTGCGTCCTCTCAGTCGGCCATCTTCAAAACAATCCCTTAAGATGGATGTTACTGATTCAGTGTCTCATCTCTCCCGAGCTGCAACAACCCAATCTTTCCACATTTGTTCCCTAAAGCCTTCACCAAAGGGAGGGTGAGCGAGAACAGGAATGGAAAAAAACTGAGCCCCTAGCTCACCCCTTTTTGTCTAGTACCTGCAGCCCACTTCCAGCTCACATCTCCATCCCTTCCCTCCAGCACCTCCTTACATGCCCAGAACCTCTCTCCCTTCTCTCCAAACTCCCACCCACAAGCATGCATGTCCAGGCCAGGGCCCCTCCCCTCCAACCCCCATGTCCAGCGCCTCTCTCCCCTCCCACAGTTTCGGCATCGCCACCTCCGTGTCTTCCTTACCCACCCCCCATCCTTGCCGCGGCGCTTGCTCACTCTATCATTGTCGCCCAGCAGAAACTCCAAACAGCGCTGTGTCAGAGCCTTCCTCTCTGCCGCATCCCACCCAGCCTGCGTAAACAGGAAGTTGTGTGAGATGCGGCAGAGAGGAAGGCTCTGACACAGTGCTGTTTGGAGTTCCTGCTGGGAGGCGATGATAGAGTCAGCAAGCGCTGCGGTAAGGATGGGGGGTGGGTAAGAAAGATGTGAAAGTGCCGGAACTGCAGGAGGAGTGAGAGGCGCTGGACATGCGAGAGTGGAGGGAAGGGAAGAGGCACTGTGCTGGACATGTGGGAGTGAGGTTGAAGGGAAGGGAGGGAATGTTTTGGTTTGGGTGTAGCGCTTCTGGGTGGGCCTGAACCAAGACTGGATGGGCCTAGGTCCACCCAGGCCCACCCGTAGCTACGCCCCTGATCAGCACAAAATGAAGAGCAGAACTGGCTGGTCTAGCTCTCATGGATCGACTGCCTGTTTGTTTCTTGGGACCTAAACAGTGCATCTACATTAGTGTAAAAGGTTAGCAAAGTAATACCATGTCAAGCCCTTACAGTCTAGAAAATGGGTGGTGTAAGTGCTCACACGGTAATTGTTTTTAATGGCCATACTCTAATGGCAACATTAGCACATGGCCATTAATACAAAAAATAGAAAATCAGCCATTTTTCAGCTGTGGTAAAAATGACCTTATTGTGGAAGAACACCCCGAATAAGGATGAGCTGAAACCGCTTTATACTACAGCTTAGGAAAAGGACTCCAAAGTTAGGAACATAAATCCTTTGAATAGCAGGCCCTTAATAGTTAACAAAAAGCTAACCCTAGGAAGGTTATTTCAGTTTTAAGAAGCTTTGAACTCCTTAATGCTTTTCATGGAATGAGATAAAATACTAGAAAAGGCATATGTCATAGCAAGCACACATTACAGGGACTAATTGTTTTGGTGCATTAGTTGAAGTAAAACAGGTTGAAACCTTGGAAACAGCTGACTACAGCTGGCTGCAGAGAAAAGAAAGCTTGCAAAGCTTAGAACTACTATGATATGTAAAAGATTATTTTATGCTGCAGGTGGCTGCTGTTGGCCCTGAAACATTGCTTCTTTTGTATAATGAGATCAAAGTGATTAATTTACCATTAATGTCCTTAGGGACAACAGGAGCTTTAACTAAAATGGATCCCTGCTTAATTTAGGAAACAATCAATCTACAAGAAAGCACAGAAGCTAACTCCAGGAAATATCAGGTGGGATTAAATGCCAGCTGAAATAAGTATATTTTCAGAAATGATCTGAAGATCACATGGGAATCCTCATGTCAGAGATTGGGGCAATGAGTTCCATAAAGGAAAAAAACAACAACAACATGACAAGTAGATTCCCATTGTGCCCAAGAAGGAGGAACGTGAATTTGATGTACTGCTTTTCTGTGGCACAACCAAAGTAGTTTACATTTATGATGCAGATACTTTTCTCTGTCCCTAGTGAACTCACACTATGGGGCAATGGAGAGTTAAGTGACTTGCCCAGGATTCCAAGGAGCCACAGTGAGAATCAAACCCAGTTCCCCTGATCCTCAGCACATTTTGCTAATCATTAGGCTTCTTGAGTATAAAATCTCAGTAGTTAATACATTTTGTGGATTTCAAAAAAGCATTGAACAACTTAGACAGAGGTTATGGAGTATTATGAAATCAAACGGAATACTTGCCAAGTTCACCAGCGTTATCAAAAACCGGTATGAGAACACTAAAATGTTATATCAAGGTGGAAGATAGTTGCATAAATTGATTTAAAATAGTAATTGGAATCAAGCAAGGTTATGTATTGTTATTTGACTTCTCCATGACCTGGATAATGTGGAATGCAGTAGGAGTTAAACATACAGGAATCACATAGATAGAAAACAAGCAGTTAGAGGACTTTGATTTTGTTGATGAAGTGGCCTTGTTTGCAAGACTAAGGCAGGTGGAATAATGCATTTTGATGAGCAGGTTAAGTTAACAATATCTAGCAAAGAAGCAAAATTTATAACTATAAACATAGCAGATAATGTAGAAAGGAAATCAAATTAAAATAAGTTAAACTAGGAAAATGCCAGAATTCACCTATTTAGGTAGTCTGGTAACAAAAGACAACAACACTGAAAAAGAAATGAAAATTAGATTGGTAAAGTGGTATCAGTGGTGAACAGATTGAGTAAACTCTGGGATAATATGAAACTAACAATTTCAGTGAAGATGCTTGTGATACCCACAGTGTTATACAGAGTAGAAACCAAGCCAGTAATGAAAACTCTCCATAACAGACTAAGCAGGTTTGATTCACACAGCTTGAGAAGACTCCAACATGTCAAGTGACAAGATACGTTTCAAACAGAAGCGATAAAACAGACCACCAGTTAATAAGAAACTATAGCAACGGCAACTGAGATGGTTTGGGAACCAACAAAGAATGAAAGTACAGTGCATACCAAGAAGAGAGGGAACAAGACATAATACCAAATGAAAAAGAGAAAAAATATTAGAGGCCAGAAGAGAGTCTACAGAGAATACAAACTAAGAGGTCCTTCTACTAAGGCATCCATAAAAGTGGCCTATGCTAGTATAGGCACATGTTTTTGACGTGCTGGTCCATTTCCTCAGTGTGCCTGTAAAAAAAGCATATTTTTTTTGTTCCCAAAAATGGATGTGCAGCAAAATTAAAACCAGTGCATGTCCATTTTAGAATATTCACAGGTAGCAGTTGGTGGATAACCGGTTATATCATGTGATATAATTGACTATCCACCAATTTTTAAACTGGGTTTGGCGGCCATATATGGTTATATCAAACCCTGGAATTTCTTTGGTCAGTTTAAAGATAACTAGCTATGTATGAATATCGAAAGCAAAAAGGAGTCTTCAAGTAGGGGTGTCTGAACTATGCTTTATTAATCAGACCTGACACGGTACGTGTTTCAGCAAGGAACGCATGTGTCAGGGGTCTAGGCAAATAAACATGAGTATGAAACATTAAATGTAAAAAGCACAGGTATGGGTATGAATAATTGATAAGAACTTATATAGAAAAATGAACAATGCCATAAGCATTCATTAAAAAAGGCGTTAATGTGTAATAGCCACTACGGGTTCATTTATTTTATCTCACCATAGAATCAAGGCACATTTCATTTTAATGTAAGCTACACTAGTAGCATTTACGTTTATGAGTACCTATAATTTTAAATCAGGCAATGTTAAATTTCATTTTGATATATCATTTTGTTCATATAAACATAAATATACTAAGTTACTTCATGTCAACATTTAATGTTGGTTTTTGGATTCATATTTAGCTGCGTTTTTTTATACCTAAGAGCATACATTGTTGCATTGATCCTTTAGAATTCAGCACACTCTATATGTCACAACACTGCACACTAGTTCATATCTTATATCAAGTCTTCTGCACTTCCTGTTTCACTTTTTATTTTGAACTTTCACGTGGCGGTTCTGTTCTAACACAACGCAGAATTATTTAGTATTGGAACTTTATATGGTAAGTACCTTGAAGATTTCCTGCTACCATTTTATATATTCTTGCCTGTTTCGAGCAATATTTTACATCTTATGTGCTGTGTTTTTCTATCTTTTTGCTGTGTTGCCTCATTTCCCGCGTTGACACTTATCAGCGTCTTTTTTGGATGAGGTAATTCTGAATGTTTATACCATATTTTAATATAATTTTGTTCATTTAAATTTGCACACATGTGGTTCAATAATTTTAATACTGTATTATTTATTTATTTATTTATTTATTTGATTTTATAAGATTCGCTTTTTAAATTAATGTTTATGGCATTGTTCAATTTTCTATGTATGTTCTTATCAATTATTCATATCCACACCTGTTATGTTTTACATTTAATATTTCATATTCATGTTTATTTGCCTAGACCCCTGACACAGGCATTCCTTGCCAAAACATGGGCCGTGTCAGGTCTGATTAATAAAGCATAGCTGAGATACTCCTACTTGAACGCTCCTTGCACTTTTTTGCTTTCTACTTTGCCTTTGTGCTTTTGGATTTCCTCTCCTTCCTGTATTGTTATGTATGAATATCGACATAGCAGATTATATTCAAACCAGCCTAAATAAAACCCCAGATATTCAATGTTGGTCACCAGAAACGACCGGGATTCAATATCTGGTTTCAGCACGGACTGCTGGAGACAGTCTGGCTATCTCCCATGGTCTGAATATCGGAGCCCCTGAATCTAACTATATAAATTATAGGGAGGAATGGTACTAGTCAACCCAGGTTGTAAGGCCAGTTGCTCCTTTAAGCATACATTGCCACTACTATACAAAAGAGACACCATTGGAGGCATAAATAAATGTATTCAGTAAAAAATGTTACAGAGTTTTCTTGTTGTTTGTTTCTCTTTTCTTATAAAAAAAAAACAGGCATGTGAAGTCATTTATGAAGACCTATTTTCACAAAAGTCCATTTTAAGGGTATATTTATCAATCTGTGCTTCTGTTAAGATATGTGTGTGTGCATTTTTACTACTAACGTGCTATTTTAGCATATGTCCTATTTTATGCAATGAAACCTAATCACATATAACCAGGGATAACAGTAAATTAACATATCTTAATGATAACTCCCCTCTTAATGAGTCACTTTGCATGATCTTGCTTTGTGGCAACACATTAATGTGAGATTTTCATAAGCTATTACTTGTAGTGGATTATGTATGAGACAACTGCAAAGCTCACTGCTACTAAGTGCGTTTCATGATGAAATAGCATTAAAGTACCAAGCTGTTGACCTTTTGGCACATTTTGGGCCAAATTCTAGATATGGTGCCAAAACAAATTAAGCACTAAGCATTATTCTATAAATGATGCTCCGAGTTGGGTGCTGTTTATAGAATAGTGCCTACTGACTGGACCTGCACCTAACTTTTAGGTGCAAGGATTTACATCAGCTCAAACCTGGTATAAATTCCCGTACCTAAATAAAGTGCAGATCAGGCGTATTTTGGAACAATATATGACATTTCTTGGAATGTCCATGACCAAGCCTCCTTTTTAGATCGCAGGCACTAGAATGTTCATGTGCATCTTTATAGAATATTAGTAAAAAAGGCCCGTTTCTGACACAAATGAAACGGGCGCTAGCAAGGTTTTCCTCGGAGTGTGTATGTTTGGGAGAGTGTATGTGAGAGTGACTGTTTGAGAGTCAGAGTGAAAGTGTGATTGTGTGAGAGAGTGAGTCTGGGTGTCAGTGTGTTTGTGAGAGAGTGTGTGTGTGTGAGAATGAGAGTGTGTGCAAGTGTGTATGTGAGAGACAGTGTGAGTGAGAGTGTGTGTGTGTGGGCGAGAGAGAGTCAGAAAGACATTGTATATGAGAGAGAGAGTGTGACCCGTGCCCTCCCAATCCATGGCCATCCATGTTACTCTGTAACCTGCCCCCTCCATTCATCCCTATCCAGCATTTCCCCTCTGTGCCTGAGGCCTGACCTGCAATCCATATCCATCCATGCCCATCTGTCCCCTCCATTCATCCCTATCCAGCAATTCCCCTGTCCCTGAGTCCTGCCCTTCCAATCCATGGCCATCCATGCTCCTCTGTCACCTGGCCCCTCCATTTTTCCCTATCCAGCATTCCCCTCTGTGCCTGAGGCCTGCCCTGCAATCCATATCCATCCATGCCCATCTGTCCCCTCCATTCATCCCTATCCAGCAATTCCCCTGTCCCTGAGTCCTGCCCTTCCAATCCATGCCCATCCATGCTCCTCTGTCACCTGGCCCCTCCATTTTTCCCTCTCCAGCATTTCCCCTCTCTGCCTGAGGCCTTCCCTGCAATCCATATCCATCCATGCCCATCTGTCCCCTCCATTCATCCCTATCCAGCAATTCCCCTCTCCCTGAGTCCTGCCCTTCCAATCCATGCCCATCCATGGTCCTCTGTCACCTGGCTCCTCCTTTTTTCCCTATCCAGCATTTCCCCTCTCTGCCTGAGGCCTGTCCTGCAATCCATATCCATCCATGCCCATCTGTGCCCTGTATTCATCCCTATCCAGCAATTTCCCTGTGTCCCTGAGTCCTGCCCTCCCAATCCATGGCCATCCATGCTCCTCTGTCCCCTGCCCCCTCCATTCATCCCTTTGCAGCAATTCCCCTCTCTCCCTGAGCCCTGCCCTTCCAATCCATGGCCATCCATGCTCCTCTGTCCCCTGCCCCCTCCATTCATCCTTTCCAGCAATTTCCCTCTCTCCCTGAGCCCTGCCCTCCCAATCCATGGCCATCCATGCTCCTGTGTCCCCTGCCGCCTCCATTCATCCTTTTCCAGCAAGTCCCCTCTCTCCCTTCCATGCCCCCCCCCTCGCATCCATGGCCCCCCCTTCGCATCCATGTTCCCCCCCTCTTCGCATCCATGGCCCCCCCCTTCGCATCCATGTTCCCCCCCTTCGCATCCATGGCCCCCCCCCCCTTCGCATCCATTTTTTTTGTTTTTCTTCTTTTAAAATGTACCTCCGTGGCGGTTCCGGCAGCGAAGCGTCAGGGAAGTAGGCGGCGCTCCCGACGTGTAGCTGTCCCTTCGCTGTGTTCCGCCTTCTTTTGACGTCATCCTTGACGTCAGAAGAAGGCGGAACACAGCGAAGGGAAGGCTAGAAGTCGAGAGCGCCGCCTCCTTCCCTGACGCTTCGCTGCCGAGCGATGCGATTGGTTGAGTGTCATTGCTCCGCCCTCGACGTCATCACGTTTGACGCGTGGGCGGGGCAGACACAATGGGATCTCACCCCCTTCACTTAGAATGTTGGCTAACAGAGGCTTCATTAGAACGTTGGAGGTGCGTTTTATATAGAGAGATACCTAGCAAGATGTGTGTGTAAATGCTAATTGCTGCTAATTAGCATTCATAATTGAAAACTAGCAACAAATTGTCAATGCTAATTGGTTCATTATCCGATTAAATTGCACAGAGAAACTAGGCATGCATCCAAATTTCCATACGCAATTTTGAGTGTCATATATAGAATCTGGGGGTTTATGCTATTTTCCATGCAAAATCCTTTCATAAATTCACTTTGTATTTTAGTACATTAGTCTCTTAATGTGTCATAATTATCACATTTTCTGTCAACTGGATTATGACAGGGCAGTTAGCATACTCGAGTTATACATCTCAGACAATTACACAGGTTTAATTTTACAGGGAAATTCATTGTTTAGTTTATTAGGTATTTGACATACCACCTTTCAAACAACATCGAAACAATGTATAGTCAAGCCAATATAGAAAAGAAAGGAAGTGCTTCAAACATAGGTCAGAGGAAAAGAAGGGAGAAGAAGTCTGGTTTTCGCCCTCTCCACTCAACCGAAACTGCGCTTATTAAAGTCTCCAATGACCTACTACTGGCTAAATCCAGAGGTCTCTATTCCATCCTCATTCTTCTTGATCTTTCCGCTGCTTTTGACACTGTCGATCATAGCATACTCCTCAATACCCTGTCCTCACTTGGATTCCAGGGCTCTGTCCTTTCCTGGTTCTCTCCCTACCTCTCCCTCCGCACCTTCAGTGTTCACTCTGGTGGATCCTCTTCTACTTCTATCCCTCTGCCTGTCGGCGTACCTCAGGGTTCTGTTCTTGGTCCCCTCCTCTTTTCTATCTACATTTCTTCCCTTGGTTCATTAATCTCATCCCATGACTTTTTCTACCATCTCTATGCTGATGACTCCCAAATCTACCTTTCTACCCCTGATATCTCACCTTGCATCCAAACCAAAGTTTCAGTGTGCTTGTCTGACATTGCTGTCTGGATGTCTCAATGCCACCTGAAATTAAATATGACCAAAACAGAACTTCTCATTTCCCCCCCCAAACTCACCTCCCCGCTCCCCCCGTTTTCTATTTCTGTTGATGGCTCTCTCATTCTCCCTGTCTCCTCAGCTCGAAACCTTGGGGTCATCTTTGACTCTTCTCTCTCCTTCTCTACTCATATCCAGCAGATCGCCAAGACCTGTCGTTTCTTTCTTTACAACATCCGTAAAATCTGCCCCTTTCTTTCCGAGCACTCTACTAAAACCCTCATCCACACCCTTGTCACCTCTCGTTTGGACTACTGCAATCTGCTTCTTGCTGGCCTCCCACTTAGTAACCTCTCCCCTCTCCAGTTGGTTCAAAAGTCTGCTGCCCGTCTCATCTTCCGCCAGGGTTGCTTTACTCATACTACCCTTCTCCTCAAGTCGCTTCACTGGCTTCCTATCCGTTTTCGCATCCTATTCAAACTTCCACTAACCTATAAATGTACTCACTCTGCTGCTCCCCAGTATCTCTCCACACTCGTCCTTCCCTGCACCCCTTCCTGTGCACTCCGTTCCATGGATAAATCCTTCTTATCTGTTCCCTTCTCCACTACTGCCAACTTCAGACTTTGCCCCTTCTGTCTCACTGTACCCTACACCTGGAATAGGCTTCCTGAGCCCCTACATCTTGCCCCATCCTTGACCATCTTTAAATCTAGATTGAAAGCCCACCTCTTTAACATTGCTTTTGACTTGTAACCACTCGCCCCCACCTACCCTCCTCTCCTCTTTTCTCTACACATTAATTGATTTGCTTGCTTTATTTTTGTCTATTAGATTGTAAGCTCTTTGAGCAGGGACTGTCTTTCTTCTATGTTTGTGCAGCGCTACGTACACTTTGTAGCGCTATAGAAATGCTAAATAGTAGTAGTAGTAGTAGTAGTTTTCAAAAGAGTCCGAAAACATGGATAAGTCTGTAACATTCTAAGCTCAACAGGGAGAGTGCTCCATAGTGTAAGAGCCCTACAAATAATTGCTGAGTGCTGAGTCGACTCCAGGCAGGAAAGGCAAATTGAGGAAAGTTAAAGATGAGTGGCTAAGGCCGAGTGAAGTATACATGAGGTTGTGTATGAAATAATAAACATGAATAGGTAAGAGGGGATCCCAGTATGAAGTACCTTATGGGTAACGGTAAGAATTTTGAACTGTACACAAAAAGCAAGAGGAAGACAATGATAATGAGCCAGCAGAGGTGAAAGATGATCAGATCTGTGTGTGTCTGCAAGCACCCAAACAGAAGTGTGCTGGACCGTTTGAAGGCATTTGAGAATGTATTTTGGGAGACCATGGAACACAAGAGTGTAGCAGAGGGAGACTAATCAAGGTAACTACGTAAGGAGCAGATGTGATGAATTGAAAAGAAACAGGGTCTAACTACAGAGGGGATATGTAGGGAAAAAGCATCCTTGCTTTGCATGCTCACTAACAGAGATGAAAATAATATCTGTGGTAAAAGAGAGGTATGCAAAAAAGAAGTTTTTCAAACTCACTGCATTTAGAAATTAAAAACCATAAACATACCTAGTTATCAATATATTTGAACATTTTTATTCAGCCATACATAATTCCCAAATAGACTTGAGCTGTTGAATTTGAGAATGCACAGAGCCACCACTGATGTAAACCAAATTAGATTGTTGATGCATGGCATTATTATGAAGGAAAAGTGAAAAGGACAAATATTACATAGTCATTAAATTGCTTTAAATCAACTATTCATCTTCACATTTCAAAGCATTGCTTCCAGTAATAGTCTTCAAATCCTCAAGCTGCCCTATTGTCCTATTTATTGTTGTTCTCAGTACTTGTTTTCAAAATTTCCTCTCCTTTTAAAACATAATATGCTCTTTATAGTCAAAATTTAGGGCATGAAGGAAATAGTCATTATTTATTTACTTCCTTCTCAGAAAACAGTCTTTGCTATATTTATACTTCACCTATATTGATGGTTAGGTTGCCAGAAAAGGGTTAAGAAATTCTCCTTTAGTTCTAAATTTATATCGATGGCAATGGCTAAGAAAGAAGTGCTAATAAAAAATTCAAGCACTACTAATTCAGCATCTGCGAAAGAAAATAGAGAACAGACGGATGAGATTTTAATGTTTAGTTTAACTCTCATTTTTATAATGTCACAGTGACTAGGTGGTGCAGCAGCTATGATATGGAACATCATTTTAAAGAGCTGATATACTCATCATTTTCTCCACCTGTTAAGTCACTTTCAGTACTATCACACCTGCCTATGCTAATATAGGGACCTTTTTTCGAAAGTGCTGTGGGCCTACCACTGGCTTGCTGCTTGGCAATTTGGCTTTATTACTGGACTCCAGGGGAGCCCGGCGGTAGTTCTGGCCCCCACTGTGCACCATTTCTAGAACTGGAAAATTGTTACGGATTTTCTAATGTCAGGGGTGTGCCCTGCAGTGATCGGGCAGTGCTGTGAACTACTGTGCTGCCACTGGAGCCCTTAACGCCTCAGAAGGCAGTAATGACTGCCCCAATAAATGGGCACACTCCAATGTGTTTCATTAGCGCATGGCCATTTACTGGCCCTTTAAAGAAAGTCATCTTTTACCTCCGGCGGTAAAAGGTGGCCTCAGCATGCAGCAAACCCATGCACTGATGCCACTACAGGGCTCCTTTTACTGCCGCTTGGTAAAAGGAGCCCAAAGTGACAAAAGATTTCAGAAACCACTCCCCACCAGAAATCAAACTAATATACTATCAATATTGTGTAGGATCCTCAGACTGGAGCATGAAAATATTTATAAGCAAATTTCCTCCTTGTTAATCATTGTACCCAAGGTTTCACCAATTAAACATGTTTAAATCTCATTATAAAAGTCCAAGATATCTTAGCATGGGAGCCCTTACCACCACCTCAATGAAAGTGTTCCCCACCCACCCCCTCCGCATGGCCACACAGTAAGAGCAGTCTTATCACATAGCCATGTCTTTTTTCGGGCTTTATACCTGCTAAGGTAAAAAGGGCCTCAGCGTGCAGCACAAACGGCCCCTACCACTAGTGCAGGACCCCTCGAAGAACAACATGCCACTGGTATTTTTATAGATAGATAGATAGATAGATAGATAGATAGATAGATAGATAGATAGATAAAGGTATAAAGCTGGTGTCCTGTGGTCAAAATACAATTCTATAAGTGGCTTCCAATCATATTTATAAAAATTATGAAGATAGAAGAACACTTATCTTAGTTGAAAATTAGTGCTATGTTCACTCCAGGAAACAGGAAATTTATTTATTTATTTATTTATTTAATAATGTACTAACCCGCACAATCTTTAAACATTCTTGGTAGCTTACAATAAAAACATACATAATAGACTCCCCCCAAAAACTTTACAAAATATACAATAAATATAATAACAAAATAAAATTGTTCCTTCATCCAACTCGGCGCTAGTTTTGTCATCAAACTGCATCATGGATTAGCATTTCTACCATAGCTCTGTTTAGTTTATCCAACAAAATTGTGTCTCTCAGCCAAAGTGTGGATGGAACATTGACAGGTCTCCCACAAACTTATAGAATACCACAAATTACAGCCACATTTATTTATTTAAAACCTGGTGTAAATCCCAACGTCTAAATTAGGTATGGAGTGGATGTATTCTATAACAGTGTGCATAGATTTTAGAAACACCCATGACCTACCAATTCCATGCCCATAACCACACCCACTTTTCAATAATGTAACTTAGAATTTATGCATAACACGTTCCAGAATTCGCTTAGCAAGTAGTGCACATAAATTCTAATTAATGCAAATTAGTGCTGATAATTGCTTAACATCCAATTATCAGCACTGATTAGCTTGTTAACTTATTTATGCACATTGTTATGGAATATGCTTCGATTTCCATGCAGAAATTGAGGCACAATATATAGAATTCTGGGGAAGTTGACTAAAGTTACATGTGCAAATTTGACAGTGCAGCCAAATTATACATGCAACTTAATTATATAACAATCCAATCAGCGCCGATAATTGCCCAATAACAAGTAATTGTCAGCAATAACTGGCACTAATTAGAATTTATGCATGTCATTTTCTAAGCGTATTCTGTAAAGTGGATGCAGTAAATTCAAATGCAAGGAGCTCCAAAGGGGGCGTGGCAATGGGGGGCGTAGTCAAATCATGTACATTCCTAGAAACTACACACACTTGTAGAATACGCTTAATCTGTGCCTAAGTTAGACATGGGCATTTACTCTGGATTCTAGTTGGCGTAAATGGCCCTGCCTTAATTTAGTCATGGGTCTGGGCACTATCTACCAGATTCTATATAGCACACCTAGAGTTCGGATTCCATAACAATGCGTGCAACTTAACAAGCTTAACAAACTAATGAGCACTGATAACAGCACTTAAAAAGCAAAAATGAGCACTGAGTGGCACTGATTAGAATTTAGGCACACAACTCGCTAAGCATATTCTGTAATGATGTGCGCTGAACTTCTATTGGATGCAGGCAAAAAGGGGCATGGTTATGGGTGGGGAAATGGGTGTTCAAAAATGTACATGCCTAGTTACAGAATATGGCCCAGTGCACCTAAATCTACACACCATGATTTACGACACATTTTCATTGGTGTAAAAAGATGTGCATAGATTTAGATGCCAAAATATCAGCTAATCACATTCTATAATCAGCACATCAATCTAAGTGCCGATTATAGAATACGCTTAGACGGCACTGATTTCAGTGTCGATTGTTTAGGAACCATATATATAATCTTCCCCTATATGTATTCTATAAACTGCACCTAATGTTAGGCATGGTTTATAGAATAGCTCTAAATGGGTTTTGTTTTTTTTTCAATTTGTCCCACATACTCTGTAGAGCTGTCAAGTTCCATTCTGTAAACCAACTATCCAGCTCATTTTCGAAAGAGAAGGGTGCCCATCTTCTGACACAAATCGGGAGATGGGCGTCCTCTCAGGGCCAGCCAAA
Source organism: Microcaecilia unicolor (assembly GCF_901765095.1). Lineage (NCBI taxonomy): Eukaryota > Metazoa > Chordata > Amphibia > Gymnophiona > Siphonopidae > Microcaecilia > Microcaecilia unicolor. The sequence goes on from NC_044035.1 coordinate 89,485,836, forward strand.
TCGGTATAATCAAAAGCCGATTTTGGCCGCCCTCAACTGCTTTCCATCGCGGGGACGGCCAAAGTTCAAGGGGGCGTGTTGGCAGCATACCGAAGGCGGGACGGGGGCATGGTTAACAGATGGCCTTCCTCGGCCGATAATGGAAAGAAAAAGGGCATCCCTGACGAGCATTTGGCTGACTTTACTTGGTACCTTTTGTTTCACGACCAAGCCTCAAAAAGGTGCCCGAACTGACCAGATGACCACCGGAGGGAATCGGGGACGACCTTCCCTTACTCCCCCAGTGGTCACCAACCCCCTCCCACCCAAAAAAAAACAATTTTTTGCCAGCCTCTATGCCAGCCTCAAATGTCATACCCAGCTCCATGACAGCAATATGCAGGTCCCTGGAGCAGTTTTTAGTGGATGCAGTGCACTTCAGACGGGCGGACCCAGGCCCATCCCCTCCTACCTGTTACACTTGTGGTGGTAAATGTGAGCCCTCCAAAACCCACCCGAAACCCACTGTGCACAAATTTGCACAATTAGGTGCCCCCTTCATCCCTAAGGGCTATGGTAGTGGTGTAGAGTTGTGGGTAGTGGGTTTTGATGGCTCAGCACACAAGAGAAGGGAGCTATGCAGCTGGGAGCAATTTGTGATGTCCATTGCAGTGCCCCCTAGGGTGCCTGGTTGGTGTCCTGGCATGTGAGGGGGACCAGTGCCCTATGAATGCTGGCTCCTCCCATGACCAAAAGCCTTGAATTTGGTCGTTTTTGAGATGGGCGTCCTCGGTTTGCATTATAGGCGAAAACCAAGGCCGCCCATCTCTAAGGTCGGCGATCTCAACATTTCGGTCGACCTAAATGTTGAGATTTGGCCGGCCCCGACCGTATTATCGAAACAAAAGATGGACGCCCATCTTGTTTCTTCGCCAGGGTGCCCGTAAAGATGGGTGCCCTTAAAGATGGGCGCCCAGTTTGATTATGCCCCTCCACGTCATCTGGGTAGCAAACTCAGTTAAGAATTTGAATGCATTTATTCCACTCTACTCTTTTTCCCTACATACACATCAATTAGTTTAAAGGGTGTTGAAAAGATTTATTCAATTAAGCAAAGCATAAGTACATAAGTAATGCCACACGGGAAAAGACCAAAGGTCCATCGAGCCCAGCATCCTGTCCACGACAGCGGCCAATCCAGGCCAAGGCCACCTGGCGAGCTTCCCAAACGTACAAACATTCTATACATGTTATTCCTGGAATTGTGCCCAGGTGCTTGGCATACAACATTGCATTAAGTAAACCATTTCTCTTCCTGAAAATCAACTAAAAGTTAACTAAAACTGTTCTTAAAAACAATCACACATTTCCTTATTTCACAGTGATTTAAAAAAAAAAGAAGAAGAAAAAACAGGAATGCAGTAACAATGACATTCTATAGGTCTGCCTATTGTTAGCAAATCTTTGTAATCAATGTCTCACAGTGGAGCCTTAGAGTCCTGTTTACTAAGCCACACTGTAGGTGTGCAAACATTTTAGTGTGCGCTAACGCTAGAGACACCCATAAGAATATAATGGGTGTCTCTATTGTTAGCATGCGCTAATTTTTAGCACGTGCTGAAACGTTAGCACACTTACAGCTCAGCTTATTAAACAGGGCCCTTAATATGTATCTACTTAGCTTAAAGTCACACTCCTCAACCCATATGAGCAGTGTAAGAAGTGAAATACACTGGCCTGTATAAAAACTGAGGGTCTTTAAGGGGGGCAGTTCTATGACTGGACACCTCCAGTTTGATGTACCAATTCTGCATGCTGAGCGCCAACTCTTATAACAACTTCTGTATGCCAAAGTGCTATAATAGGATACTATCATAAGTTAGCATTGGCATTGGCACACTTAAAGTTAGGAATGATGATTTACGCCAGGTCATGACAGGTGTAAATGAGCATGCCCAAGTATTCCATGCTATGCGCATAACTGATAGTATTCTATAAACTATGCATGTAAATTAGAGACATGCCCAAACCCCTCCTATGCTCCACCCATGTGTATGACCCCTTGCAGTTGTGCCCTAATGTAGGCACAAAATAAATGTACAGTTATAGAATTACCTTTTAAATTTAAATGTAGCGTCCCCTAGTCTCTCCCAATCATCAAGGGCTGCAAATGCTCAGTATTTTTAGGATATCCCTAAAATGCATGCGAGAGATTTGTATGCAATGGAGGTAGTAAGCATACAAATCTCATCTATGCACAATCCTTAGATATCCTAAAAACCTGACCATTGGCGGCTCTTGAGGACTGGGAGTAAACACCAGGTCTTAGTCACTCAACTAAGAAAAGACTCAGAAAATGAAAATATATCTTACACACACACACAAACACAAAGGCACAAGTATAAAAACAATTTGGAGTTAGTATGATTGATCTCAGGCATGTTAATGCCTGATGGCTTTTGGACAAACTGTGCTGGAATATTTGCTGGAATTTTAGGGATCCTTTTACCAAGCTGCAGGAAAAAGGGTCCTGTGCTAGTGGTTGGGGCCTTTTTCTCACGTGCCAGGGACCTTTTTACCGCAGCAGGTATAAAACCCCCATACAAATACGGCCATGTGGTAGGAGAACTCTTACCATATGGCCATGCAGCGGGGAGCCCTTACCAGCACCCACTGAGGTGGCGATAAAAGATTCCTGCCGTAACCCAGTGGTAACCAGGCAGCGTACAGTGATGCCTGATTAACGCCAGGTTACTGCCATGTGTTTTCTTTTTCTCCTGGAAATGGTGCATGCTCGGGGCTGAACTACTGGTGGTGGCCATGTTGGATTGGTGATAATCTCAATTTAGCATTTGGTAAACCCACATTGGGCTTACTGACGCTTTGTAAAAGACCCCCTTACTTAAGAGGTGCCATTTCAATTAGCATTTGGAATGTTGTTTGTAGGTCCCAATGGATACTTGTACAGGAGCAAAACCTATGCTTATGTTTTTGTTAAATTGTGATTGATTAAAGAATATATATTTATATCATCATATGAACTACTTTTTGAAAAATGTTTGTCATTTTTATTTATTTGGGCTAAATGATGGCTAGACAGAAGCAAGATTTTTCCCCCTAAAATGTTTCTTAAAAATTAAAATGAGAAGAAAATTGCAGATTTATTTCAGCATGCACCGCTGTTGTTTCAGGGCTCCTTTTACTAAGTGGCGGTAAGCCCGATGCCCGAAGATCCAGAAGGGCGAAACGGTACCCTATCAGATTTAGAAGATAAGTGCTATACATTTTTATCAATATGAAATAAAAATGAATATCAGTAATCACTCTTGCACCTTTGACGACCCGCCCTGTAAGGCGTACAAAACCCCAACCTTAGCTGACTTCTAATATCCGCTACCTACGTTCCTGTACCCGCTCCGCCGAACGCCTCTGGCGGAAATCTCGGGCCCTTGCTGATTTCTTACATTTCAAGTTCATGCTGACCTCCTTCCAATCTGCTCTTTTATGTGCCAAACAGGATTATTATATCCAACTGACCAACTCTCTTGACTCTAATCCTCGACTTCTCTTCACCACATTGAACTGTCTCCTCAAGGTGCCCCTCCCCCAACTCCCCCTTCATTATCTCCTCAGACTCTTGCTGAATTCTTTCACAATAAGGTTCAAAAGATAAACCTTGCTTTCTCTACCTCACCACCTCTCCCTCCACTAGTCCGTTCCCCTCTCGCTCCTTTCCCTCATTCCCTTTCCTCCTTTCCTGAAGTTACTATTGAGGAAACTACACTTCTCCTTTCTTCCTCAAAATGTACCACCTGTTCCTCTGATCCCATTCCCACCCACCTTCTTAATGCCATCTCTCCTGCTCTCCTGCTCTTATTCCTTTTATCTGTCACATTCTCAACCTCTCACTTTCCACTGCGACTGTCCCTGCTGCCTTTAAACATGCTGTGGTCACACCTCTCCTTAAGAAGCCTTCACTCGACCCTACTTGTCCCTCTAATTACCGACCCATCTCCCTCCTTCCTTTTCTCTCCAAATTACTTGAGCGTGCTGTTCACCGCCGCTGCCTTGATTTTCTCTCCTCACATGCTATTCTTGACCCACTACAATCTGGTTTTCGCCCTCTCCACTCAACCGAAACTATGCTTACTAAAGTCTCCAATGACCTATTACTGGCTAAATCCAGAGGTCAATATTCCATCCTCATTCTTCTTGATCTTTCCGCTGCATTTGACACTGTCGATCACAGCATACTTCTCGATACCCTGTCCTCACTTGGATTCCAGGGCTCTGTCCTTTCCTGGTTCTCTTCCTACCTCTCCCTCCGCACCTTTAGTGTTCACTCTGGTGGATCTTCTTCTACTTCTATCCCTCTGCCTGTCGGCGTACCTCAGGGTTCTGTTCTTGGTCCCCTCCTCTTTTCTATCTACACTTCTTCCCTTGGTTCATTAATCTCATCCCATGGCTTTTCCTACCATCTCTATGCTGATGACTCCCAAATCTACCTTTCTACCCCTGATATCTCACCTTGCATCCAAACCAAAGTTTCAGCGTGCTTGTCTGACATTGCTGTCTGGATGTCTCAATGCCAGATGAAATTAAATATGACCAAAACCGAGCTTCTCATTTTCCCCCCCAAACCCACCTCCCCACTCCCCCCGTTTTCTATTTCTGTTGATGGCTCTCTCATTCTCCCTGTCTCCTCAGCTCAAAACCTTGGGGTCATCTTTGACTCTTCTCTATCCTTCTCTGCTCATATCCAGCAGATTGCCAAGACCTGTCGTTTCTTTCTTTATAACATCCGTAAAATCCGCCCCTTTCTTTCCGAGCACTCTACCAAAACCCTCATCCACACCCTTGTCACCTCTCGTTTAGACTACTGCAATCTGCTTCTTGCTGGCCTCCCACTTAGTCACCTCTCCCCTCTCCAGTCGGTTCAAAACTCTGCTGCCCGTCTCATCTTCCGCCAGGGTCGCTTTACTCATACTACCCCTCTCCTCAAGACCGTTCACTGGCTCCCTATCCGTTTTCGCATCCTGTTCAAACTTCTTCTACTAACCTATAAATGTATTCACTCTGCTGCTCCCCAGTATCTCTCCACACTCGTCCTTCCCTTCACCCCTTCCCGTGCACTCCGCTCCATAGATAAATCCTTCTTATCTGTTCCCTTCTCCACTACTGCCAACTCCATACTTCGCGCCTTCTGTCTCGCTGCACCCTACGCCTGGAATAAACTTCCTGAGCCCCTACGTCTTGCCCCATCCTTGGCCACCTTTAAATCTAGACTGAAAGCCCACCTCTTTAACATTGCTTTTGACTCGTAACCACTTGTAACCACTCGCCTCCACCTACCCTCCTCTCTTCCTTCCCGTTCACATTAATTGATTTGATTTGCTTACTTTTATTTTTTGTCTATTAGATTGTAAGCTCTTTGAGCAGGGACTGTCTTTCTTCTATGTTTGTGTAGCGCTGCGTATGCCTTGTAGCGCTATAGAAATGCTAAATAGTAGTAGTAGTAGTAGCAGTAGTAGTAGTAGTAGTAGTAAATGGTGGTGAAGTCATGAAACAGCCTCCCGGTGGAAGTGTTGGAGAAGAAAACAGCATCTGAATTCAAGACAGTTTGGGACAAGTACATAGGATCTCTAGGGGAGTGACAGGGAGAGTAGATGGCATGGATGGCCAGACTGGATAGGCCATATGGTCTTTATCTGCCTTTATTTTTCTCTGTTTCTATGTTGTATCATTACGTAGTGCTTATGGGCATTTCAATAGAAGCACTGATGGACATTTTAATTGCTGGGTTAATAGAGGAAGGATGAATAATGAAATGACTGGACTGAAGGATTTTCTACTAGCTGTGAATTAGGATGAGGGAAAAAAGAACATCAAGGTAGGTGTGGGTGGATAAAAGAAAGGGCAAGGAAAGGGAAGATGAAGATAATGCACAGAGCTCTGCTGGTTTGTTTGGCCTCCCTAAATGAAAATATTTTGCTGCTGCTGTACTTAGCAAGTTAGATCTCTTTGAAAATTCAGCCCACTTACGGACCCTTTTACAAAGGCACAGAAGGGCTAATGCATGGGTAGTAAGTGCCTAATTGGAACGACCGCAGCAGCGCATGCGCCCGGTGGCAATTCTGTGCTTGGTACATGCTGAATTCCAAGGTAGAAAATCATTTTCTATTTTCTACCGTGGGGGGTGTTCCCAGCTGTAACCAGCAGCACGCCCACATTGGTGGGTGCTACATGGTTATCTCATGGGTAGCATGTGAGCCTTCACCGCTAGGTCAATGGGTGGTGGTAAGGGCTCAGGCCATAAATAGGATGTGCTAGTTTTAATATTAATTCATTCCCATTTCCCGGCCCATTAAAAAACAGCCTTTTTCCCAGCCAGGGTAAAAAATGGGCCAGCACATGCCTAAAAGATGCGCTCACATTACCACAGGCCATTTTTTTACTGCAGTTTTGTAAAAGGACCCCTAAATGACTTCAAGAATTTTACGTTTTTCATAAGTGCCAAAATGTCTCCAACACAGGAGAAACCACTTTGTTTTAAAGCCCTGGAAAACATTTACAAGGTTGAATTTGGGTGTCAGCATTGATAGGTTTTACTCTCACATTGCTGTTTTTAGATACAATAGCGAGACATTGATGGACTCATTTTCAGAGCTGCAAAATTGACATCTGTAAAGGTACAGAGTTAGAATATTTCAGCCAGGCAGCAAAAAAAGCTCATTAGCCTCTAACACCAGGCATAAAGTTTGCATTAAATTGGAACTCATGAATAAGTAAAGTAGAGATGAATTCAATAGTACATGAAAGGAAGAAATTGTTGTGCTAAGGGTCAGATCTATTTAATGTTGTTCTCCAATTTTGTGTCCATGGGGTATAAAAAGCTTAATAAATCAGGAATGCCTTCAAGAAAGTGCTTCTAAAAGAATGAAGTCAAACAACTCATCTCATCTTTAGGGAATCTTTCTTGCTTCAAGATAAATTAAACATCAGCAAAAAATATACCAAAGATGCATGAAACAGATCTAGCAACTAACAATAGACCACTTATCACATGTCTGTATGTGGAAGGAAAAGGTGTTTGAATGTTAATGTCCTGTAACATAAGGATCAAATCAAATGGGAAAGAGATTCTTGTAATTTGTTATAAAAAGGATTGAAGTTTGTAAAGGTTTTTCTGCGCATAAAGGCTATGTACATGCAGAAGATGACTTTTTTTTTTAGAAACACTAAAAGATCAGCACACACATGCCTGAACCTCCATTTCCCCAGTTACAAAGGACTAAAATACAAATTAACATATGCATCCAGCTTTTCCTACATAAGCACGCAGTTATGGAATGCACTACCACTCGCCGTGAAAAAAATGTGTGACCTAACCAACTTTTGTAAATCACTGAAGACCTACCTGTTTAACAATGCATATCGCAACAATACATTCTAATTACCAGACAACAAAACTCAAGCCTGAACTGAATAAAACCTAATTCTCTATACTCGACTACCAAAGCCTACTCTACCACGAATGAACTTTAACGCAATACCACCTTATCTGTTATTCTGAATATGAACTCTTTATACTTGATTGCTTAATCTACTATCCAGCTTATTTTCGAAAGAGAAAGACGCCCATATTTCGACCCAAATCGGGAGATGAGCGTCCGTTTCCCGTGGGCGCCCAAATCGGTATAATCGAAACCCGATTTTTGGCGTCCTCAACTGCAGTCCGTCACGGAGACGAACAAAGATCACGGGGGCGTGGCGAGGCGTGGCGAAGGTGGACTGGGGTGTGGTTATGGGCAGAGGAGAGATGGGCGTCTTCAGCTGATAATCGAAACAAGAAGGGCGTTTTTGACGAGAATTTGGTCCGCTTTATTTGGACCCTTTTTTTTCAGGTCCAAGTCCCAAAAAAGTGCCCCAACTGACCAGATGACCACCGGAGGGAATCGGGGATGACTTCCCCTGACTCCCCCAGTGGTCACTAACCCCCTTCCACTAAAAACAAAACCCACTTTACAAACTTTTTTCCCAGCCTGTATGCCAGCCTCAAATGCCGTACCCACCTCCATCACAGCAGAATGTGTTCTATCTTCTGACAGCCTTTCCCTGGTTCTGATGTGGGTCTCGGGTGAGTGTGACACCTTTTCTGTTAAGGGCACTGCAGAGTCACATCAGCAATGCATTGTGGTGGGTGTAGGGTATTGGGCTCCCTGATTCCACTAGCTTGTGTTAAATGCTCACGATGTTGGTAGTTGGTAGGCTCTACTCCCATGGTGATTTTCCCTCTGCTTACTGGAGCAGAGTGTGCACTGTTTTGTTTCCGGTAGTCCATGAGGTAGTGGCCATTTGTGTAAGACACTTTTAGATCCCTTTCATGTGTTAGCCACGTTACAGCACTTAGTTCTTACCTTGAATGATGCTGAAAGAGGGCATTGTACACCATTCTGCCAGCTCGGACCCACTGCTAATCTCAGTACCAGTGAGACTCGTTGCCAGTGGGGCACAACCTCTGATCTGCAGTTAACTGTGAGTAAAGGTGCTTATTCAAATAAAGGACGTTTTCAGCGAGATTAGTCTTCAAGTGTGAACTGCTGTGCCAAGGTTATACAACAACAACAAGTCCTGTCCCTGGAGCACTTTTAGTGGGTACTGCGGTGCACTTCAGGCAGGCAGACCCAGGCCCATCCCCCCCCACCCATCACTCTTGTGCTGGTAAATGGGAGGCCTCTAAAACCCACTGTACCCACATGTAGTTTCCCCCTTCACTCCTAAGAGCTATGGTAGTGTTGTACATTTGTCCCTCCCACGACCAAATGGCTTGGATTGGGACGTTTCTGAGCTGGGCGTTTTTAGTTTCCATTATCACAACAACAAAAAAAAAAACGCCCATCTCAGAAGGGACCAAATCCATGGCATTTGGTCCGTCCAAACCGTATTTTCGAAACGAAAGATGGACGCCCATCTTTTTCGATAGTACGGTCTGTCCCGCCTCTTCACATACCCGTTTTTGGACATAGACGCCCATGGAGATGGGCGTTCGCGTTTGATTATGCCCCTCCACGTCAATCATGATCTTTGATATAAAACCACTTGTATCTCTCACTTCGGAATGGCAATCACCATGACGGAACAATGTAAGCCACATTGAGCCTGCAAATAAGTGGGAGAATATGGGATACAAATGCAGCAAATAAGTAAATAAATACAACTGTGTAACTGCATATGTATGTAAAAAGTACCGGCATGGAGAGTGTGTGCCTGTGTTTACATAATCTGTGTAGAATCATTCCCAGAGATGTAATTTGACAGAGCAGAGGCTATATTGCAATCTACATATGTAGTTGATCTAAAAAAAAAAACCCCAAACCAAAACACAAGTACATTCAGAGAGAGCAATTTTATAGTCAATAGGTACCTGGAAGGTGCCTGTTAGGAGCTTGTCCTATAAAGAAAAATGGCACCTAGTATCCTTCATTCAGTACTAGCATAACTGGGCATATGTTATTACGCATGAGCATGTATGCCAACTATAGAGTTGGTGAAAATAAGTGTGCCTAGATTAAAGAGATGCAATAGCAGTGTATAAACTATGCACATGTATGCCCTGCCCACACTCTACCCATTGGTAAAGTATGTGCTATTGAAGACATGCTCATACCTACAGAATGTTACTCCAAAATTATTACTATCTCATTTAAATAAAGATACATTGTTGAATCCTTAGGCAGTAATTTTAGCCATTCCAAGCTAGGGTGAAGATGTAATCGTCATTGATCCATGAACTATAAATCCTTATTATGTATATTCAAAGAAGGAAAGAATACTTATCTTTCATTCATTTCTTCATTTTTCAATTTTACTCTCTCTCTCTCTATATATATATATATAAACAAATTCTCAAATCAGGAGAGTCATCAAACCAACATGAATTCACATTTCACCATGCAGCGAGTATGAACCTACATGAAGACAGACCTTAAAACAGCTGACTTCTGTAATACTGACAGTATCTTTTGTGAATGCACTGATCTGCCCATGCCTCTCCCATGGCCATGCCCCCTTTTGGATGCATGTGAGAGGATTTGGACATGGATATTTTTAGAATCGTGTGCAGCCAGATCCTTGCACAAATCCAAATTAGACCTAATTAATGTCAACAATTGATTAGTGCCCACATTTGTGCACAATCCTGAGATCTGCATGCAAATAAATTAATTAACGAGCCATTAGCAATCAATTATTGACGTTAATTGGCACTAATTTGAATCTATAAATATCTGCGCCCAAATTCTCCTTATAGAATTACCTTTTTAGAGTACCTATATACATCTACTCCAGATTCAAAGCAGGTGTAAATTTGTGCATGGCTCTTTGTGCTCTATTGAAGCTAGATCTGTGAGTCCATTTTAAAAAGTCTATGTTCTTTCTATGAAGTACTCTTCTTTAAAAGCCACCAAACAAGAAAGATGTGGGGACTAATAATCAATGCATACAATCACGTCCCAAACATCAATATAGATAGCAGGATTTTATAGGTATTTATCTAATATCTGGGGATCATCAGATCTAACTGCCTCTCACAACCATATGAACAATCTTCTTTTGTATGCAGGAGCATATGCAGGATGTAATGAGAGCCTCTTCCTTGATAAAGCTTTATGCGAAACTTGGCCATGTCGGCGGGGGTTCCCTGTTGTCTTTAAGCTGCTGCCTTTTAAAGATAAGTTGGTGCTAAGAAGCACTATATTTAAGTACTTTTGCGATATTGCACAGATTTGGAATATAAAAGATGTAAAAACAAATAAAAAAAGAAGAAGATAAGAATATAGATGAAGGAAGGGGACTCTATGAGGATTTGCACCACACGATTTTGCTTATAGCGATAGAACAAGATTGTTCATATGGTTGTGAGAGGCAGTTAGATCTGATGATCCCCAGATATTAGATAAATACCTATAAAATCCTGCTATCTATATTGATGTTTGGGATGTAATTTTATGCACTTTCTATGAAGTAGGCATCTTCTTGAATTTCTCAAACAGGCATCCTGTTCTAAAACCAGGCCCTTAAGCGTATAAAATGATTTAATGCACACTAAAGCTAAATGACATAAAACAAAAAGAAAGTTAACAAACTATTTTTAAAAAAGGGAACAAATGCAAGAAATGTTTTGTATCTGCTCTCTATCTTACTTTTATCGTGTTGCTTTTTTGACCTATTGAATAAATGCTTTGTGATATAACCCTATAGCATATTATTTGAAACTGTCATTTTTCAGATAGCATAACATTGGCACTTGCATCCTCCCTTTCAGACTTCCATACACTAACATTTCTAATTAAAACACACCACAAGTAACTTTACTTTAACAATTTGGCAAGACAATGGCGGCAGCTTTATTATCAAATTTTAAATCATGTACATTAGAGATGCACAAAAGCAGTCCCTACCTTTACCGTGGTAATTTTAACGGGAGGTCTGGAGCTGTCAGTTCTTCATTATCACAAGTAGAAGAAGGAGAGAAACAAGGCAGGGAAGATGGAGCACAAAAAAAAAAGTACACCGGCTTACACGTAGCTTCTTTGTGTGTATGAAAGACATATATAAAAGCCGCGCCATGATTCTTTTTTCAAATGACATTTTACTGTCAAGAAATGGGGGAGGGGAGCAGTAAATGTAAAGCATAAACCAAGAATGCAAGGAAGACAAGTCAAACAGCCTCTGCTTGGAAACAGCATCCCCCATTCCAGAAGCACAACAGAGAGGGGCTAAACCAATTGGACAGTGTCAGCCTGAGATGTCCCGCCCACTCACTACTGGAGGGGGACACCAGGAAGTTTGGATCCAATCAGCTCACTGCTCTAGAGTGATGTCATCAGGGAAGCCCTGCAGGGGGGAGGAACTGTGACAGCAGCCAGCCAATGAGAATCCATCTTCAGGGAGATGGGCGTTCCCAGATGTCAGCCGGCTAATAGGAGGAACAGCTGGGGGTGGAACCAAGCCCTGATGCTGATTTCTCAGAGCTCAGAGCCAGAGCAGTAGAGAGCATATTCTAGTCTTCTCCCAGTTTTTCCTAGCAGCGGGGAGGCAGGGAGACCCAACACAGGTCTGTCCATCCAAAAAAAGCGCTTTTGTACTTGCAAAAAAAAAAAAAAGGACTGTATCTACTGCTTTCATATACGCAATTTGACTGTGTGTATGAGAGCTGTCTGTAGCATGCGCAGAACAGCCACGCATAGCAATTGACTGTTCTGCACATGCTCAGCACACCGACTGGCTTCCCCCATATTGCATGCAAATGAACTGGGTCAGAAAAGCAATGAGCAGCTCATTTGCATGCGATTCTCTTTGTGAATCCCTCTGTGTACCTAAATCGGTAAAGTTTATCGATTTGGAAATGCAGACGAATTCTTAACGGGACCTTTGTGCATCTGGGCCTAAGGGAGATAGTTATTCATCTCACATTTTAGCACAGCTTAATTAACCATGGGAATCATTAACTTGAAATATTTAAATTCCGTAGGTTGGTACTTAATGCGGTAAATAAATAATGCAGCTTGTGATCAACCACACAAGCTGCATTATTTTTCCTTTCCAGAACATCAGGCCCCTAACACATGGCTTGAAGTTCTGGACAGCTTTCTCTCCCTACACTCCTCCCTGGGAACTCCGTTCACTGGGAAAATCTCTCTTATCTGCACCCTTATCCTCCACTGCTAACTCCAGACTCCGTTCCTTTTATCTTGCTGCACCATATGCCTGGAATAGACTTCCTGAGCCGGTACGTCAAGCTCCATCTCTGGCTGTCTTCAAATCTAGGCTAAAAGCCCACCTTTTTGATGCTGCTTTTAACTCCTAATCCTTAATCACTTGTTCAGTACCCATGTTTTATCATTCCCACCTTAGTAATTCCCTTATCCATTATTTGTCCTGTTTGTCTGTCTTAATTAGATTGTAAGCTCTGTCGAGCAGGGACTGTCTCTTCATGTCCAATGTACAGTGCTGCGTACATCTAGTAGCACTATAGAAATGATAAGTAGTAATAGTAGTAGTAGTAGTATATTGGCATGCAGACCTCTACCTCCCAGTCAAGCCTGCCCCCAAACCCCTCTCAATTTAGCATGCATTTTCATTTTTTAAGGAGCACTAATAAACCAAATATGCACTAGCAAATGCACCTTCCTAATTTTGGATAAATAATAGTCAGTGCTTATAAGTAAGGCTAGGAGACTAAAGGCCTGTTTTATGAAGCCACAGTAGCGGTTCCCGTGCAGCAATGCCGATGAAGCCCATTGAAAATGAATGGGCTTTGTCAGTATTACCGCACCAGGGACCACTAGAGTGGTGTAATAAAAAAGGCCCTAAGAAATATAACCCCAGATTCTATGAAGTTGAGCCCCAAAATTTCTGACTAGCATTCAAATTTGGACACATAATTTATAGAATAGTGCTATTTGCACACCTAACTTAATTGTTAAATTAGGCACCAATTGACATTAAATACAACTAAATCCATAAGTGTTAATTCAAGTTTTGTTTTTTTTATAATTATATATTTTTTATTTTACATTTACATATTTAACATAAATGTTTCAGCAATATCTCTACTTAAGATTACAAGAAAAAAATTTAAAATCATTATATTCAGAAAAGAAGTACTTCAGCTTTGTCCACATAATTTGGATCAAAGAACAAGGAAAAAAACATACAAAGTAAAGAAATCATCAATAGAGCAGTGGGCAAATTGACAAACACAGCCGATATACAGCTAATCAATTATTGTGTGCGACCAGGGCATCCCTAGTGCCTTCTTTAGAATTAACAAATTCTATCAGTTTTTTAGGGTCAAAGAAAACATAATTAGTTGAATTCAAAGTCACTAAACACCTGCAAGGAAATTTCAAACCAAAGGAACCAACATTAAGAACTCGGGATTTAATAGCCAGAAATTCAGATCTTCTTTTCTATGTTTCCCTTGCTAAATCTGGGAAAACCTGTATTTTAGACCCTAAAAAAACTGCATTCATATGATGAAAGTACATGCGGAAAATATTATTTCTGTCCTGCTCTAAGGCAAATTTCACTAGAAGGGTTGTCCTTTCCATTATTACTTCCAGAGAACTTTCTAGGAATTCAGTCAGATTTAAATCAGGTTAAGACCTCTCAGACACTGATCTGGAAGTTCCTGTAATATATTGGGCTCTGACAATAGGTGGATAGCCTTCTGAGGGAATTCCCAATATTTCCCCAAAATATTTCTTTAGCATGTCAAGGGCAGGTATGAGAGGAGATTTGGGGAAATTTAAAAATCGTAAATTATTTTTCCTCCCCTGATTTTCCAAGTATTCAAGTTTACACACTTGAAACTCTCTATCCCTGACAACTGAAGCAGCAAAGCTCTGCAGATGAACAACCTTAGCTTTTAGTAAGGTAATTTTATTCCAAATGCTTATCATTTGGCTAGACAGAGTTTGGCACATCTGTTTCAATTCTATAATCTCTCCCCTAAAGGAGTTAGATAGCTGAAGAAGGGGTTGATACCGCGATGGGTCCTCCTCTCACAGATAGAGAAGACTGACTCCTCTTGGGCACTTCTTGACGCTGTAACCCCATCGACACTTAGTTACTTCCTGGTCTTGGGGGACTGTGTCTGGTTGTGGGCTTAGCGAAACACCCTCTAAGCTGTGGTCTGCCTCCAAGGTTGCGGATTCCATCGAGGCGTGTGTCCTCTGTCCCAGTGTATGGACTCCAAAATTCTCCATGGTGGATTGTCTGGTGGTTGGGGCTTCCACCAAGCCCGAGGAGGTAGGTGTCTTGGGTTTCCCCTTCCTTTTCCCCATTTCCAGCACGGGGAAAGTTTCCAAAAACAACTCCACTCACTGGTGTTCAGGAGCTCCACCACACCATGTCTGATCAAATCGCCATCTTGGATCTAATTCAAGTTTATTAGAAGATACACTATCCCACATATCGAGTGAATGTGTAGGCGGCTTACACATAGAGCAAAAACATAGAGATGAGAAACATGGACTACAAAAGGTAGGGAAGGGGGAGAACTACAATAATGATAGAAAAGGTTAGGATAGGTTCTAATTAGGAAACATTTGTAGTTATGTGTGGAACTGCCCTTAGGCACTATTCTATGCACATATATACATACCCCCTAATGCTATAAAAGTTGCTAAGAATTGCAAACACAAATTTGGGTGTGCGCCCAATTTGCGTATACAATTTAATTGAATAACAAGCTACTTAGTGCCAATAACTGCCTTTTTAACAAGCAATTTTTGACACTAATTATATTTAATTGACATTTATGTATGATCTGAAAAATGGGGTGCAAAAATGGGAGGGTCATGGTCATAACAGAGGTGTTCAAATGAACACCCATTGTTACAGAATAATGGGGATACACACGTAAAGTAGGTATGTACATTTGTACCATGCTTGAATTGGTGCATAAGGCCGCACCTAAAGTTAGGTGCAATTCCCAGGTGTAAGAGCTATTTTATAAACCACATCTAACTTTAAGCATGGCTTAAAGAATAACACTTTTTCAGCACCAATTCTTTGGTGCCATATATAGAATTCTAGCCTAGAGCGTCTAAATGCTGTTATCATGCAACTACAAAGGGGGCATGCCCATGGGCAGATTAGGGGCATGTCTTGCAGTTGCATGCATAAGTTACAGAATATTATCACTTACATGTGCAAACTGTCAACTTTAGATGCCAGCATTTGATGTGGCATAAGTGCTTATGCCTAAAGATAGGCACACACATGCCAATTTATGCCCTATTATATAATGGCAACTTCACGTGCAATTGTCTTTACAGAATTGGCAATTAGCGCCCACATTTCTGGCACCTAATTTTTGGTGCCCTTTGTAGACTCTATCCCATAAGTCAACCTTGTGTCTTTGACAAACTTATAAAATCATTTCATACCTTTGAAAATGGTATTTTATCATGGAAACAAAAATTGCACTGGAGATGTAAATTGATTGTTTCGGGATATTGCTTCAGATTATAAGCATTCTGGGACAGGAACAGATTGTACCCACCTGTAATTTATGGTGCTCTACTAATGATAAAAAAAAGCAGTAATAACCATATTGATATAATATTAAATTATTAATAATTTGTATTCATAATTAAGAGTATGGATAATTTATGTTAGAAGTAAATCTTACTTCCTTCCAAACCTTTTGAATGCAAGCTTCTTTATATTCATACACATATTATTTATCTACTATAACTTCTGTTTGTACACTACACTACACAAATTAAAAGACTATAAAATTGATATCATACTACAGAGCTCTACAATCATTCATTTTGCATTTTGTATTCAGGTATGTATCACTTACTTTCACTTGACCCACAAAAGCATTCACTTCTTCCTCTTGGACAGATAGATTTTTAGGCAGATAGGAGTCAAAAACTGGACCATTGTCATTCACATCTGTCACCACCACATTGACTGTAGCAGTTGATGTCTGAAAATAATGCAAAGAAATAAAAAATGCACAATATTTCAACCTGAATGTAATGTTTTTGGAATGTGACCTACTACCTATTGTTTACTATATTTGTTTTCTTGTTTAATTTGCCCAGAAAATTTGCATAAAGACAAATATACTGCACATAGATAAAGCAGTCTTACATGCATTATTTTAATGAAGACAAATTCTTCTGCTGCATTATGTTGTTTTTCACATGAAGAAACTTCAATAATAAGAAAATACGTTGTTAAAGATCTAGGTAGAAGCAAAGGGAAGAAACAATTCAGCACTGCAATATGTGAAAATGTGAAAACAACCACCACTTAATCAAGATCATCCAGGATGAAAGCAGGTAGGAGAGAACTGTCTTTGTTAATGTTCAACACCTTACTTTAGGGGTAGAGTAATGTTATAGGAAGAATTACTCTGCAGGACCACTGATGTTTGTGCTTCCAGAGATAGTTTTTTGTGACTAGATCTCACCAAGACTCACTTCTGAAGATAAAATATATGTTCAAACCTTTTGTCCAGATGTTTTCTTACCTCTAAAGGCCTTTGATTGTGAATTATCATGAATGAAACACTCCTGTCCTTCTGATAGAAGTTTAATGTTAGTGTGGCAAATGAAACTAGCTGGGAATTGAAATCACTTTTGTTCACAGATTGCTGCAAGCTGGGATCTTGTTTTTTTAAGGTTATATCCTGCAGGTTACTTCAGAGGAATGAGACAACACTACTTCAAAGCTATTTTAGTGCCCTATAAAATGTTAATGTGGGTGTTATTAAGAACAGGCTTATGTTACTTAAGTCTAAATCCTTGTGTATTAGCAAAGACCATCAAGCATTATAGCAAGATGAACATGCATTAAAAGGATAAATTAAACATTGTTAAAGCAATAACTGCAGTAACTCACAGCAAAAATGATCCCAATCAATTTTAAAGCCTAAGAAAATTGTTTAAGCATATTTATATTACTTGTTTTCCCTTTACTAAATATGTTTCTCCCATATTTGTTATTTTAAAATTAGTTGAACCATTCCTGTTTTCCTTGTCCTTACATTGCAAATAAAGTGGAAAGGTTCCTACTGCAAACTGTATTATTTTTATGGGATTAATTTATTCTTACTAATGAGCTCATTTTCGAAAGAGAAGGACATCCATCTTTCGACATAAAACGGAAGATGGACGTCCTTCTCCCAGAGACGTCCAAATCGGTATAATCGAAACCCGATTTTGGACATCTCCAGCTGCAGTCCGTCACAAGGACAACCAAAGTTCAAGGGGGTGTGTCAGAGGCGGGACTTGGGCATGCCTGACACTTGGACATCTTTGACCCATAATCAAAAAAGACAAGGACGTCCCTGGATGTTTTCACCCGGACCTGTTTTTTTAATGAATAAGGCACAAAAAGGTGCCTGAAATGATCAGATGACCACTGGAGGGAATCGGGGATGATCTCCCGTTACTCACCCAGTAGTCACTAACCCCCTCTCACCCTCAAAAAATATGTTTATAAATATGTCATACTCAGGACCATGACAGTGCATGAAGGTCCCAGGAGCAGTTTTAATGGGTACTGCAGTGCACTGAAGACAGGTGGACCCAGGCCCATACCCCCCTACCTATTACATTTGTGGAGAAAACATTGAGCCCTCCAAAACCCACCATAAACCCACTGTACCCACATCTAGGTGCCCCCTTCACCCGTAAGGGCTATGGTAGTGGTGTACAGTTGTGGGTAGTGGGTTTGGGGA
The DNA here is from genome assembly GCF_901765095.1 of Microcaecilia unicolor. NCBI lineage: Eukaryota > Metazoa > Chordata > Amphibia > Gymnophiona > Siphonopidae > Microcaecilia > Microcaecilia unicolor. The sequence continues at coordinate 89,504,083 of NC_044035.1, forward strand.
GCTCAGCACACAAGGTAAGGGAGATATGTTCCTGGGAGCAATTTATGAAGTCCACTGCAGTGCCCCCTAGGGTGCTGGTCGGTGTCCTGGCATGTCAGGGGGAACAGTGCACTACAGATGCTGGCTCCTCCCACGACCAAATGGCTTGCATTAGGACGTTTTTGACATGGACGTCTTTGGTTTCAAAAATCGCAGAAAGTCAGAAACATCAATTTCTAGGGACGTCCAAATCTAGGGACGTCCAAATTTAAGGATTTGGACATCTCTGATGGTATTTTTGAAACAAAAGATCGATGTCTATACATTGTCTATACAACTACATTGTTCCCACCTCCAGTGCACCGTCATATCTGGCACTACAAAAATATATTTATTTTTGGAGCGCCGATGTGTACCTGGTGGTAATCGGGCAGTGCTGCGCATTGTTCAGTTACCACCAGGTTAGTGCAGGAGCCTTTACCACACCTCAGTTGTTGGTGGTAAGGGCTCCCTCTCGAAATGGCCATGCGACAAGTGCTTCACTTGTCACACAGCCATTTCCTCAAAAAAGACCTATCTTTTACCTTCTGTGGTAAAAGTGGGCCTCGGTGTATGTCTAAAACCCGCAACGATGCCAGTGCAGGCCCCCTTTTGCCACAGCTTGGTAAAAGAGGCCCCTAGTTTCCTCAATTTAGTATATTGGTGACTATGGATCCAGGAATTGTTTTCTATACATTCTTTATATTTTTTACATAAAATATATTTTCACCTTATGTGAACCGATAATTAGGAATTATCTTTCCAGTGATTAACTATCAATTTTTGAGCTATTGATATGAGAAAATCAAATAAATATTTATCATCTTCTGAAAGAGTACAAGAAAGAACTATAGATTTCCAAATAACATGTTTTAAAGAAATTGATTCTTTGAAGTTTAAGATGCAAAGAAATTTATCCAAAACATCTGAGCAGAAAAGTTGAAGGTTACTGCAGTCAAATATCACCTGCACAAGAGTGCCAAGTTCCTTGTGACAGGACCAACAAAAGTCAGAGGATGACATGTCACTGTTTTCAGATTTCCTAGGAGTCCATAGTGAGGGATGCTGTAAAAAGTAGAGTGATTGAGTAATTGATGCAGATAGTGAAGCTCTCATGCCTTTAGACCAGAAGATTTACCTTAAGTCCTCTGAGATTGTTGTGCTCTCACTTTTATTGTAGGTCAGGCATTGATATAAGCATTAGCATGTAGTACCTGCCAGAGGTTAATGCAGGACCACTTACTGCCTTCTTTTCAGGAGGCATTAAGTGCTCCAGCATTAACTCTGTATTAACCAGTTAGCATGTGGTAAGTATAACATGCTAGCTGGCTAATGCTTACATTCAAGTTTATTTCATACTTTTTACCCCACTCTGGCATTGTCATCTATGTGGTTTTCATTCTAAAAATAAAAAGAAAGAAAAAGTGCCTACTAAATCATAGTGGGGGGAAAAGGGGGAAGAACTGCATTGTTTTATTGAGAGGAACTTCAAATAAGGGAGCTCTAGTGCCCTGCGGGACTTGCACAAGCTAGCATCTCAAATGTCCATTCTTTGCCCATGCTATGCCCCTATCATGAAATTACTGAAAATTCAGCAATGCATGGTTCAATAAGCAGAAACAGGGAAACTACTACAAAACCCCTTAATGCAGTTGCGCGGTAACCCATTTTTGCATATAACATGTTCAGGGATTAATGCCATTTAGTAAAAGGTCCCCTAAAGTAATGATATGCAAAGCATGTGCTAAAATTTCAGTCTCCAAGAATAACGGTCCCAATGTGCACATGGTTTTAGTTAGGACAATTAGGGTCCCTTTTACTAAGCAACGTAAGGCTCTGCGTGTGCCCAACGTGCACCAAAATGAACTTACCGCTTGACTACCATGTGCCTCTTGCGGTAATTTCATTTTTGGTGCACTTCCAAAAAATATTTTTTATTTTCTGCCACGCGTAGCGGATGTGCGCCAAGTGGCTTGTGTCATGTGTAGGTCATTACTGCGTAGATTCTTTACCATTAGGTCTATGGCTGGTGGTAAGGTCAGACACCCAAAATGGACATGCGGCAATTTTGATTTTGCCACACGTCCATTTTGGGGGAAATTTTTTAAAAAGGCATTTTTGGTACGTGGGCTGAAAAATATTTCAGCGCTTGCCCACAACCCGTGCCTACACTATCACAAGCCACTTTTTACCGTGGCTTAGTAAGAGGACCCCTCAGTCTAACCCTACAGTTTTTAACTTATACAGAATTCTTGTTTCAAAAACTGTCATGGTTAAATACATTAAATGAGTCCTGAATTCTGTACTCTGAAGATTAAAATGTGTGAACTTGAAAAACCCTATTGATCCTATTAGTCTCTGAAACCTCAGAGTTTCAGTTGCTCTCTGTGGACTTTGCTGGCTGCTCAAATTGTACTTCAAAATTAAGTTTTCATGCTTTTCTTGGCACTATATTTTACACATGTCATGTCCTATCTTTGTAAATTAAGACATTGTTGAAACGTGTCTTGATGATTGAAAGTATGCTAACTCCTAAGGAAAAAGAGATGGACAAAAAGGTAGAATATAAAAGAATCCTCTAATTAACTTAAATAACCCAATCAAAACATATACTTGATCTGTGTGTACATAATTAATCACAAGAGCTTCTAAAATCATTCAGACTGGTCTAAAATAAAAATAATTGTGTGCTAATTGGCACTGATTTGGATTTGCGTGCACATCTTGCTATGCACTATTCTATAACAACTGCACCCAAATCCCATCATGCAGAGAGGATCATGGGTGTTCCTAAAATTTGTGCACAGTGTTACAGAATACCGAGGATGTGCACCCAAATTGGGCGCTGGGAATTACACCTGGTTTCAGCAGGTGTATGTCCTGGTGCCCAAATTTAGGTGCCGAAATTGGCACTCAATGCCATTCTATAATGTTTTTTTTCCACTTTGGTTTGATTATATAGTTTATGCCATTTTTATGGCATTTTCTGTTTTGAAAATGGGTGTTCATCTTTGAGTGCCCATTGTAGAATAACATTATGCTGATTTTATTTGCCGCTGATTTGTATGCGTCATTTACCTAATCCAGTCCAATATGACTTTTCTTTTTATATCTGTCCTATCTAAGTCCAAAATTCATAAATGTGATGATCTCTTCAAGCTTTCTTGGAGCTTTGAAGCAATCATACCATTGCTCTTTAGAGCTATTATTGCCACCCTATGCCTGTGATCCTGATCCTTCATTGGAGGTCCAGTATAATCACATTGCTCAATTCTATAGAGTCACCTAAAAACATCAGTTTTCCTACAAGATTATTGCCATGTGCAGAGTATGACTCAAATTAGTAACATGCATTTTATTTTATTTTTGCTAACAGATAGATTTCCTAAAGTGTGATACTGTGTCAGTGTATATTAATGCATATTAATGCATTAGTGTATATTATTATTAAGAAAAAAAAGTCTCATTGCATAAAATGGGACCTGCAGTAAACAATGCACATTAATGTGTTTTAATGATTTCCCTGGGCAACACACCAACTCCACCCTTTCCCTCTCCCTAGGGCCCATATTCTTAGACGGTCGGTAGCCCACCTGTTTGGGGAGGCTAAAGGGGGTGGAGCTTACCTCCATACGCTCCGTGGCAGCGACGTCAATGAAGAAAAAGACTACAGGCTCGCCGCCAGCTTCTCCCTTCTCTCTGCTCTCGCGGAAACAGGAAATGCATCACCGCAGAAGGCGGGACACTGTGTGCAGAGAGAAGGGAGAAGCTGGCGGCGAGCCTGTAGTCTTTTTCTTCATTGACGTCGCTGCCACGGAAATAAAAGATCAAAATGCGCGGGGCGGAAGTCGACGATTGGGCTGGGGAGGCTTAGCCTCCCCAAGCCTCTTATACGGGGCGCCTATGCCCATATTCTAAAAGCTTTGTTGGTCTAGTGACCTCTTCAGGGCAGGAGCATCCCTAGTTGCTCCTGCTCCCACTGGCTGCATTGTCAAAATGGTGACCGTGGCTTCCTACAGCAGCCTCATGAGACTGTCATGGGAGGTTGTAGCTGCCATTTTGGAACTGGAATGGCATGGGCAGTAGCACTCCTGCTCATGACATTCCCAATTTCAAAATGGTGGCTGCAACTTCGTGCAGCAGGCATTTTAGAATGGAGTGCTCCTGTCCATGTCATTCCCAGTTTCAAAATGTTAGTACCATTAACTATGGGCTGATTTCCATAGTTTCCAGAAGATTAAGATTGATTAAGGGCCCTGTTTACTAAACCGTGCTGTAGGCATGCTTGCATTTTTAATGTGCACTAAAACGTAGCACGTGCTAATGCTAGAGACACCCATATGTTACTGTGGGTGTCTCTAGCATTAGAGTGCGCTAAATTTTAGCACACATTATAAATGCTAGTGCACCTTAGTAAACAGGGCCTTAACATAATTCAGTACAATTCCATACTTTTTGTTTAAATGTCTCAGAAGCTTCATCAAAGGAAAGTTGATAGCAGCTTAGAGACTGTAAGTCAATCATATATTTTAGGCGGTCTGTGGTGTCTGGCTGGCAATAGAATCCTTCTGATGCTGATTGGCATTCTTTTTGATGCACCTGATATTAATAGTACACGTCTTTGAAACTTGTTCACACACAGCGAGTATGATCAGTACTGCGGGAGTTTAATACTCTTTCGCTTCATGGTAAATCAGGATTAAGAAACTAGTTAACACAGCTGCAGCTACACTTGAGGCATCAGTTAACCTTTCATTCAAAATGTATTACTTAAAAAAAAAAGCGTAAAGTGTCTCTAAATGGAGTTGTTAGAAGAAGCTGAATTCTAAAATTGCTCTTGTATTTTTAGAGGTCTGTTATTTTAATTGAACCTTTCTACAGAATATCTAAGGATAAAAAGCTTACAATTTTTTTTTTATGTAGACACTTTCCTGAAAATTCTATATAGTGCAACTACAGTTACACTGTAAAATCTAGGCATATTTTGATCTGTGCATGCAACTCAATTGATTAATAAGACAATCAGTGCTGATAATCAGATGTTAACAAGCAATTGTTTCAGGGGCATAGCCAGACAACAGATTTTGGGTGGGCCTAGGAAAGAAGTGGGTGGGCACCAATCGTTCCCCTCCCCCAACCACCGCCCCAAAAATATCTCAACTGGTGGGAAAACACTTCTTTCCACCTTGGCAATCTGCAGCAGGCATACACTAAAAACTAAACATTTGCAGTCTTCAGCTGGCCAAGCTTGGGATCCCACCAGCTACCACTAAACATGTGCTACTGTTGGGTGGGCCTGAGCCCTAAATGGGTGGGCCCCAGCCCACCCAGGCCCACCTGTGGCTACGCCACTAAATTATTGGCACTACTTAGAATTTACATGCATTCTCACTATATTCTTTAAAGTAGTCCATGCAAATTCTACCTCATAGATCTCAAAAGTGGGTGTGGTCATGGGAGGAGCATAGGTGGGCCATGGGCGTTCCTAAAATGTATGCGCAGTGTTATAGAATAACCCATTCTGCACCTAAAGTTAGGCATGCGCATTTACACCAGCTTTTTATTGGTGTAAATGGCTATGCCTAAAGTTTAGTCGTGTGGACGTTGCTACGCGTATTCTATAAACCATGCATAACGAAATGGCAAATGGGCTGTACCAGTGGGAACAGTCATGTCATGGGTATGCATAACAATGCTTGCACCTTATAAAATATTATCAGATGTGTGCACTGCAAGGCACACTTAGGCACACCAGCTCATGCCTGCCATTGATCTGTCACAAGCTGTCATGCCTAAGATTTGGCATGCCCAAATGTCTTGCACTACTATTCTATAATGGGTCAGGTGTGTTAATGCCATTATAAAATTGGTGCTAAGCACACTTCTTTGTCATTTAAGCACCATTTTATAGAATTACCCCATCATCAACAGAAATAATTTAAACAGAACAAAAGAGGATGTTTGTTATTCATATAAATTAATAATATATGTAATAATGAAGAAAGGGACATACTTTTTTTGTACCCTGCACTTTCCCACTCATGGCAGGCTCACTGCTGCTTACATGGGGCAATGGAGGGTTAAGTGACTTGCCCAGAGTCACAAGGAGTTGCCTGTGCCTGAAGTGGGAATCAAACTCAGTTCCTCAGGACCAAAGTCCACCACCCTAACCACTAGGCCACTCTATCTGACAAAGAAAAGTTTGGCACGGATGGAAAATTCACCTACACGTACCTACTTCCTTTTTAGGAAGCGGTAAGCCCACGTTGGGCTTACTGCCACTTTGTAAAAGGGACCCTAGATGATGTTCTTACTTCTTAGTACCCTATAACCTATCTCATCATCCCATGCATTTTATTGTTTTGTAAAATAACTTCAAAATATGCCGTTTAATCTCTCATGTCATCCATCACTGCTCATTGTATTGCTTTAAGGCTCCTTTTACAAAGCCAAGCTACCAATTCTGGTGCAGCAAATGCGACAAAGCCTATAGGAATTTAATTGGCTTCATCACATTTGCTGCGTTGGAATCGCTAGTTCAACTTTGTAAAAGGAGCCCTTAATGTTCACATTTATAGTCTGTTTATGTTTATAACTTTTTAAAAAATCCAATAAACATAACTGAAAAAGATGAGAACACACCCCTAAATGGTGCCATATTAAATCTGGGCTTAGTGCATGGTAAAATCCTGAATTACAATGCATAATGCCCAGATTTTAGTACATTTTAATAGAAAGGGACCATAGTTATATGGCCAAATATCAATAAATAAAAGTTATTTGGTAATTTATTTTAGCATGCAAGTAAAATAAAAAAAGGAGTGCATAACAATACTATGAGGTCCTTTTACAAAGCTACAGTAGGTCTACCGCAGCAATGGCGCATGGCAAATCAGCCCTACTGCCAGGCTACTGCAGGAGCCCAGCAGTTGTTCAAGTGTGTGTGCCGCACCCCATTTCCGGCGTTCTGAAATTATTTTTATTCTTTTTACCGCTAGGCTAGTATGGAAGCCCTTACAGCCTTCCTAAATAGGAGGTGGTAAGGGAACCCTCAGGAAATGGCTGTTTGGCAAGTGCTTAGCTTTCTGCACAGCCATTTCATCATTTTAAAATAAAAATACTCCTTTTACTCGCTGTGGTAAATTGCTAATTTGCACAGTGCTGTATTTTTTTTTTTTTTTTTACATTTCCCCCTTTTTTTTTTACATTTCCCCTTTTCTCCATTTATTGCTCAGTTCTTACCTCTCTGTCAGCACTTTATTTAACTTGACATAGAAAAATCAAGCTTTCCCTCTTACAATTTATATTTCATTGTTAACAATATGCAAGCTTCAAAATGCACATTCTTGGTGAAGATGGGACTGGTACACTGAATATAAACTGATTTTAATAAGGTAACTTTAGCTTGAAAAATTGGGAGTAAAAAAATCTCTTCAGTTTACTAAGCAGAAAAAAAAACTAGACAGGAAATCTTAGATTGAACAAAAATATATGGCTGTCAGTTTGACAAAGCATTTCTTCCATTAACAGTGACTTTAATGGAATACTTTGGTAATCTGGGTTTGCTTCATGAATGGTGCTGACAACAGCAAGTCAATCCAGTGTATCATTTAGAACACTGGATTCACCACTTTGTTGCATAAACAAAGTTTTGGGTGACAGTTGCTGAATCAGATTTTGAAGTTAAAATGATTTTTTCAGAGATATAGATAGATAGATAGATAGATAGATAAATATTTTTTTTGTTTAAAAATGTAACCAACCTAGTACTAGACCAATGCCAAATCATGTCCGGGTATCCACATTATCTGGGTATTTGTGGGCAGCTAGACTTAACCGATTAAACTGGGCAAAGATAAGATTGCTATTTATGTGGTACTATTTGGACAGTTAACTTAGGGGTTCTTACTAAACTGCGGTAAAAATAGGCCTTAGTGTACCCTTACGCAGGTCTCCGCTCATCAAAAATATCCAAAAAATTATTTAGCACAGAGTTAGCCTGCACATGTTCAAAAACTACTGTATGATGCTGTAGTGCATCCCATGGTAGTCCACGTTTTTGCTGCTTTAGGTACACATAAGTGCTTAAGAACTAAATATTGGCACTTAATCAGGTAAGTCCTAACTCTGCCTCAGCTCCACAGAATGGACAGTTCCAACTTTAGAGGTTAGAGGGGGATATTTAACTGTACTGTCAGTGCTGTTGAATATTCCCTCAGGGCCCACTCAGCACCAGTTAACTAGGCAAGAGGTCCTCTTATCCTTTTAACTGTCTTTGAATATCAACCCCAATTGAGATAGTTGCAGAAGGGTAACTGTGCTAATCTATAGTAGTAGCAGAAATGACAGAAGATGGTGCCATCTTATGCACGTAGGGGTCCTTTTACTTAGCTGCGGTAAAAAGGTGCCTGAGGTAGTGCAAGCACGCCTTTTGGGTGCGTGCTGGGTCATTTTCTACTGCATCTAGGAAAAAGGGCCCTTTTAAGGGGCCGGGAAATGGACATGTGCTAAAATTGAAATCAGTCCGCTTTTATTTTCTGCCTGAGACCTTACCGCCACCCACTGACCAAGTGATAAGGTCTCACGCGCTACCTGCGCAGTAAGCATGCAGTGTGCACCAACTGCTGTTTACCGCTGGGTAAGCAGCCCATGGTGGAAAATAGAAAATCATTTTCTACTGCGGAATTTGGCGCACATCAAATTTAGAATTACTGCCTGCCACATGCTAGCAGTGGTGTTGATTTGGCGTACGTTGTACGTGCATAGGCCCTTCTGCGCCTTTGTAAATTGGTTAGTCTATAGATCAATGCTTCTCAATCCTCTCCTGGATACACACCTAGCCAGGTTTCCAGAATTACCACAATAAAAATAGATGAAATAGGTTTGCTCATAGTAGGTATCCAGTATTCTATAAAGAGATGCTTACATTTAAGCACCAAGAAGGTGTCTAGTTGGAGCCTGTTCTACAAGGGAAATTAAATACCTACTTCTCTTTATAGAATGCTAGCATAGCAACACAAATATGTGAGTGTAACTTAGGCACAACCACTTACACCAGCAACGGAGTAGGTATAAATGTTCACATCTAGATTGAGAAATAAAGTGGCAGATAGACTTTAATATTTATAAGTGCAAAGTAATATGCAGAGACAACATGAATTTAATGTTCTGATAGACAATAATGGACTCTAGCTGTTACCACTAAGGAAAGAGATCATATAATTATGGGTATTTATCTAAAACAGCCTAATGTTCAGTGGCAGTCAAAAGGACTAATAGAATATTCACCATTTAATAAAAGGATTAAAATGCAACAAATAAACTGTTAAATGTGCCATACTGCATCCACTTCTTAAATATGGCATGCAGTTCTGATCATTACCCTAACTCTAAAAGGATATGATGTACCTAGAAAAGGTATGTGGAGAGCTGCAGAAAAACTAGGTCACTGTAGCTTGGAAAAGTGAGGAGAGATGTAAGATGTTTAGATTAACAGTGAAATGTATGGGGCAAGTAAAAATGGAAATTACTATTTATTATCATTTGGTAACTAGGAGGTTACTATATGTAACTATTAGTCAGCAAGTTTACAACAAAGAAAAACAAGTACTTTTTCACGTCGCACAATACTGAAGAGTGAAATTCATCATCACTGTGGAGACACGTGTCATAAAAGAACTCAAGAAGAGATTGGAGAAAAGAATCAGGGCCGCTGAGAGACAAAGCTGAACCCGGAGGCAAACAATCTTCAGAGCCCCACCGCCATCCCCCACTGCCCTGCTTCTCCCCCTTACCACTACTTCTCCCCACCACTTCCCCTCTCCTGCAGCAGCGAATGAGAGAGTGATCTGCTGGCTATAGGTCCTTCTTCCTGCCATGTCCCTGTTTCCTCCTAGAGTGGAGGAGTAGCCTAGTGGTTAGTGTAGTGAACTTTGATCCTGGGGAACTAATTCCCACTGCAACTCCTTGTGACTCTGGGCAAGTCACTTAATCCTCCATTGCTCCTGATACAAAATAAGTACCTGAATATATGTAAACCGCTTTGAATGTAGTTGCAAAAAAACCTCAGAAAGGCAGTATATCAAGTCCCATTTCCCTTTCTGCAGGAAGAAGGACCTGTGGCTGCCAGAGTAGTTTCTTTTGATCACCAGTACTGGGCCCTCCTTGGAGGCCGGGCCTGAGGAATCTTGCCCCCCACCCCCCTTTCTTGGTGGCTTTGAAAAGAATTAGGGATGTGCACAGCAAAATATTGTGGTTCATTGTTGTGTCCTTTTTGGAGTCTTTACTGATTTTAGATTTTCTGGTTCTTTTCAAACTTTTGTCAATGAAAAAAAAAACAACTACTATGATAGTTAGAACTTTTAAATGCAGAGAAGTAACAAGCTAAACTGATATTGCCCTAGGTCCAATGCATTTTTAAATTACATTTGCTAGAAAATGGAAGACTACCATACTCTTTTCTTAGATACCTCCTCTAAATACTCACTGCTGAGACAAATGGACCGCAGTAATATCATTTTTTACGAGCATCCACTACGTGCGCCAAAAAATATATTTTATTTTCCAGCGCGTGGTGCTAACCGGGCAGTAATCAGCATTGTTCATGCGCAGTTGATTACCACTTAGTTAATGCTTGAGACCGTACTGCTAAGTCAATGGGTGGTGGTAAAGTCTCAGGAACATCCATTTTCGACTAAAAAAGAGAGGCTTTTCTTGCAGGCATGCTGATAAATGGACTTGCGTACGTCCAATACACGTGTCTACAACAGTGCAACTTAGTAAAAGGATCCCTATCTTGGGTTCTTTAGGCTATTTTATGCTGATGTTTAATTATTCACCTAAAAGAGTCTTTGGATAAAACAGGATTTTGTTATTGAGCATAGTTATTTTGCAATAGGTGAATGACTGATGGGTAGCTTTTTTAAAAATAATTTAGAAAAAAATATGTGGCTGCTATAAAAAATCCTGACATGATGGAATTGCACTAAGGGGCCATTTTATTAAGCAGTGCTAAAAAGTGACATCCCATGCGCAAGTCTTTCCCACTGGTTAAGGTCACTTTTAGCGCTGCTGGTAAATGGCCAAATTTCCTATTTCTTTAATACTGGCCATGTGGTAACTTTCCCAATAGTGTGTGGCCATTACAGCATGAACATTTAAGATGCCAATTTTGAAGGTGGTAAGGACGTACGCGCTAATCCTGGGCTAATTATTTAGTATATGGTAATGCTCATATGCTAATTGATTGACATAGCCATGCCCAATCACCCTCCCCAAACATGCCCCAAGTGCTAAAAAATACATTTTATTTTTTAGCACATAGCATGCACACATGCAAAAACTACCCCATGGTAAGCACTTGTCAGTGCTTACTGCTGCTTAGTAAAAAAGGCTCTTAAGTCTGAATTTTATGATATATACACCTCCATTTTAGAAAGGACGTAGAACTCAGAAATCAAGATAACTTAAGCTTCACTAGTATGATAAAATAGAATCTGCTGACATGAAGACTGTTTTAAATATAGGAGAAATAAATACTTATGTACTGAATGCATGTGGCACAAACATACGTTAGAAAAAAAAGTCAAATATTTCAGTGGATTAAAAACCAGCACATAAATGAACATAAAAATAGCTATACTGGATCAGATCAATAGCCGATCTAGCCCAGTATCCTGTTTCCAAAAGTGGCCAATCCAGGTCACAAGTACCTGGAAGAAACTCAGATAGAGGAAAGTACCAACTCTGGGAATATATACAGAGTGGAAAATAGAGTAATAGTAAAAGAGAAAACCCCACTCAGTCTCAGATGCCTCTTAGGAAGTCTGCTGACATAAACTAATTTGCATAGTCCCTAGCTCCTCCAAAAAGGAACTGGCTTAATTTGCTTATCACACTGTCTGATGGGAAATGTGGTCTTTGTATAAAGTGCACAGGGAGGAAGTGGCTATGAGTGGCTCATAAAAGTACAGTTCCATACTAAAGATATGTCTTAATGCATTTTATTTCACTCTGAGTCTACAGGCTGCAAGGAAGAGGGACCTGGCCAGTATTAATACTTTTTTGTCCTGAATCTACACTGTTTAAAAGTTTAATGGTGTGCTCTCTTGCTCTTTTATAGTGACCGCTAGTAGCTTCAGCCAAGAATTGTTACAGCCCAAGGGTATTATGGGAAGCCTTTGGCATGATACTGATTATATTTTAGCTAGCTATATAAACCTAGAAATTCAATACTGGGGGCAGGGCATGTCCCAACATTAAATTTCCAGGTGTAACGTCAAAACACTGAGCACCACTGGCTGAATATTGACCCCATAGTTTACTATGAAAACTCTCCTGTGAATGAAGAATCAAAGAAAGGAATTTCTTCAGTGGGTGCTGCTGCAGAGTTCTAATGAGTGAAGAATGTCACAAGGCTTTAGGACATAGTTCCTTAATCAAAGCAATCTGGAGCAGAAATACAACCAAGGAAAGGTTCATAACGCAACAGCATATACCAAGCCAAGTTCAAGTGCTTAAGTAGACAGAAGCTCGCTCCTGCTTGCCCTTTATCACCCCCCCCCCCCCCCCCCCATTCATTTAAGGCTCCTGAGCACTGGGTGCTTGGGAGAATTTCAACTTAATTGATACTTTAGTCAGCTCAATTGGAATATTAATTTAAGTTAAGCATAACATTTTATACTGTTCATAGAAGAAAATATAAAATTGGTGTTTTAGTCCACATTTAGGGCTTTTTCAGGTTTTCTATAGCATTACACAGGGATGCATTTCAAGAAAACTGATTTTTATATGCAGTTTCTATAATGATTTAAGCTTCTTCAAAATGATGTGTCTTCCACAAATGGGAATGTCAACAGATAATCAATGAACTTTGCCATGAGTTCTTTGCAGGAAAATTGAATATGTGTGAAGGTATTTTTAAAACACAGTAGTAATCAAATGTCCCAGAGCAGAAATCTGTTTGACAGGTACAAATAGCTTTTATGGTTTCTGGTGCCCCTGAGCTCTTATGCCCATAAGTATAAATCATCAGTTTCCAAACAGTTCAATTGTTGTTTACACCAGAGTGGCAACATGATTTGACTTAAAAATAGCATCAAATTAGGGAAAACAATGAGCAAGTAAATTGTTTGTGGCCTATCTCCTGCATAGCTGTTTTTAGGCTCTCAACCTGTTTGTCTAATGGTTTAAAACTACTGTGAATGGAAACCAATTGTATCCTTTCAAAAACAAAGTTTTCACTAGATACCTTTATGAGAAAGCCTCCATCATTATGATAAGTTAGAAACACAGTTGAATTTTATAGGGGGAAAAATATAAATATTGCAAATCTGTCTCAACATGTTTTTGCTTGAGTGAGAATTCCTGTTGTTTTGAATTTTAGTAAATGAAAACATTGATAAAAATAGAGTTGTCCTGCAGTTACAGATTCAAAATAAATAGAAAGAGGTGACTTAGATTTTCTCATAGCTATCTATCTTTCTAATTGTACAAAGAGCAGTAGTGAGCAGGCCATTGAGCACAACAGTATATGGATACTTCATTCATATAATTATTGGAATTTTCAGCAAAATTATGCATTCAACTTTGAAAGCTGAAAATGAAGTCACAATTTTATTCAGATAACTAACCTGTTGAAAGTTTTTCCTGCCATCAATGCATTCAGACTTAAATATATATAGGGATCAATATTTAAACCCCTGTATCGAAAATGAGATGCAACAAGATTGCAATGCACATTGCTAATCACCAAAAAAAAGTTTTGTGAGCCAAACTTTTAATGGCTAGCTGCATAAGGTCCTTTGAACACTGAATTGCTAGATTTTAGTACAACCAGATAGATAAACATATGTACTAGCCACTTTAAATAAAGGGTGAGAGAAGGACTGAAGGTGCAGTGAATGAACAGGGAGCATAATGACTGTGTCATGAGATGGAAAAGGAGTATGCAGGAAGTGGTGCTTTGACGTGGGAAATGAAAGGACCCAAGAACCGAAGACCAGAGACGATGGAAATGAAGAGAAGTCATTAGAAAAGTAGATGAGCAATAACTGGAGCTAGTAGTAGTTCAAAATGTGAAAGAACCCTGAGGAGCAGTGAGTGAAAATGAAATAGCAATGGGCCGTGTGGCTTGACACAATTACTAATGTGATCAGTCGCTTTTACTGCTCAGGATCAAAGTGCCGAATAAGATGTAAACACCCTTATATGACACCTTGATCACTAGTGGTATCATATTCTGAACCCAGACACTTGATGGGGGTAGGAGCAACTGGCGATCGCTTCTAAACACAAGGGAAATTTCTGGGTATGAGCCAAGGGAGATGCCAGTGTGGGGATAGTGCTATTTTAGGTGTTGGGAGCTGTTAAAAGAGATGGGGGGGGGGGGGGTGCTATTTCAATTGTCATAGGTATCAAGGATGGGGATCGGCTACTTCAGGTGTCAGAGCCATGATAAGAGCATTGCTAAAAATGCAGATACACTTACCATCTCTTCTTCGCATTGTGTGGTCTCTTAAATAATGGGCAGTATGAATTCTTATTCATGCCATGGTCCTTAGTCATTAACCAGTCAATATTCAGCTGGTGGCAGTCAGCATTTTTTAAACGCACACTGTCACAGGCTAAATTAGCTCTGGATATTTAATGCCAGGACGCCAGAATTTATACAGGTCCTGGCTAATATTCAGCTGAGACTTGTATAAGGTACTTATATGGAGTTGAAGTCTGCATACCCCCTTCCCAAAGCACCATGTTCTAATCCACTCTCCCACCCCTGTGAGACCCAGAGAACCCACCCAGACCTATATACCATCTCTGGTGATCTAGTGGTTCTTTGGACAGGAGCGAATCCCAATTTTGATTCACGACATTCATTCAACAGACAAGTTTTACAGATTCTTAAACTTGTTTTTTACTGGTTACATTGACTTCGCTCCATTCACAATCTTTTGGATTTTACCACTCTTCACACACTTATACGCTCCTTTTAAATTTCACAGATGGACTATTTCAATCCTGTTTACTGCAGGATTGCTGAATCCCAAATATGTTGTCTCCAGATTTTACAAAACTTATAAGCCCGTTTTTTATGCAGAGCTGAGAAAGGTGATTATCCAGCTTATAATCAAAAAAGAAAAACGCCTATATTGCGACCCAAATCGGGAGATAGACGTTTATCTCACAAAAATGAATAACGCGGTATAATCGAAAGCCGAACTTGGACGTTTTCAACTGCACTCCATCGCAGAAGCGTACAAAGTTGATGGGGGTGTGTCGGAGGCGTGGTGAAGGCGGGACTGGGGCATGGTTATCACCCGAACAAAGATGGGCGCCTTTCGCCGATAATGGAAAAAAAGTATGCGTTTGTAGCTAGAATTTAGGGCACTTTTCCTGGACCCTGTTTTTTCACGAATAAGGCCCCAAAAAGTGCCCTAAATGACCAAATTACCCCCAGAGGGAATCGGGGATGACCTCCCCTGACTCCCCCAGTGGTCACTAACCCCCTCCCACCACAACAAAATGATGTTTCACAACTTTTTATTTTCACCATCAAATGTCATACCCACCTCCCTGGCAGCAGTATGCAGGTCCCTGGAGCAGTTGTTAGGGGGTGCAGTGGACTTCAGGCAGGTGGACCCAGGCCCATCCCCCCCTACCTGTTACAATTGTGCTGCTTAATGCTTATTAGTCGTCCAACCCCCCCAAACCCACTGTACCCACATGTAGGTGCCCCCCTTCACCCCTTAGGGCTATAGTAATGGTGTAGACTTGTGGGCAGTGGGTTTTGAGGGGAATTTGGGGGGCTCAACACACAAGGGAAGGGTACTATGCACCTGGGAGCTCTTTTACCTTTTTTTTTTTTTTTTTTGTAAAAGTGCCCCCTAGGGTGCCCGGTTGGTGTCCTGGCATGTGAGGGGGACCAGTGCACTACTAATCTTGGCCCCTCCCACGAACAAATGACTTGGATTTATTCGTTTTTGAGCTAGGCGCTTTCATTTTCCATTATCGCTGAAAAACAAAAACGCCCAGCTCACAAATTGTCGAATAAAACATGGACGTCTATTTTTTGCAAAAATACCATTCGGTCCGCCCCTTCACGGACCCGTTCTCGGAGATAAACGCCCATGGAGATAGACGTTTTCGTTCGATTATGCCCCTCCACATCTTATTCTCTTTTGATCAATTTATATTTGCTGCCAGCCCATTATTGTGTCCAGTTCAAAATTCTTTGTATCACCCACAAAGCACTTCACCTGGGTGTGCCTTTATACTTGTCCTCACTAGCTATTCCATACACCCTGAGTCATATACTCTGCTCCATGGGTGCTCATTGCTTGTTTTTGCCACCCCACCCCCCCCCCCCCCCAATCTGGCACACCTGAAGACACCTGTTGACATCACTATGGGGCTTCAACTGTTTGAAATTGCTGGCGCTCCTGTTTCCTTGATAGAGGTGATACCTGGTGGAATCTGTGTGTTTGGTGGGCCTCTTCTTTTCTGAATACCATTTAGCAAGGGTATCTGATTCCCTGTTTGGGATTGCTAGTACCACGGCCACAAAGCCCAGCACACTCAGCACAATCCACTAGCACCACCAGAAAAGGGAGATAGACCACTCAGGCAAGCCTCATGGCTGAACGGGAACCCACTCATACAGAGTCCAAGTGTACAGGCCTCATGGCCAATCTGGAACCGAGTCACACATGAGGGAAGGGAGAAAGAACAATGAGGGGTCCCAAAAGGAACTGAAGCACATGCAATGCACACAACACTAGCTAGTGACACAAGGGAAGAACGACAGACAAAAGCTGGCAGGTACAGGCTACGACCAGAGAAAGAGAATGCAAACAAAGGCTAGGCAGAAACATAGGTAGCAGAGGCAAAGCCCATAGAGAAAAAGGGAAAGCCGGGGACAGAATGGGGCAAAGACTTTATGAGCGCGAAGCTCCACAGGAACACTCTAGGCTTTACCATAAGGCACTCAAATACACTAGACTGTCCCACACAGCGCTCAAGGGAAAAAGGAAGCCACTCACAGGAACACTCTAGGCTGTACCATACAGCACTCAACGGTAAAGGGAAGCCACCTATAGGAATACACAAGGCTGAGCCACAGAGTCAAAGAACAGACACTAGAGACAAAGGGAAAAGCAAGCAAGCAGGAAAGGCTGCCTTTGCATACACCAAACAGATAAAGACAATGTACACAATAATCAGGAGACAAGCACAGCAAACAAAGTGTAAAAACAGGCTAAAGGGAAGGGCTGCTAAACACAAGTCAGGAAAAAGCAGGGCTTACACTGCAGTCGAAGGATTAGAGCTAACAAAGAGGAAAAAACAAACAATGTTCTTACCAGAACTCAGTCAGCACGTGGAGACAGAGCAACAGAGCACCCACAGGTGCAGGGGAGCAAGGTAATCAAGAAAAGCAGCTTAGCTAGGGAAACAAACAACTAGCACACAGAGACAGAGCAACAGAGCACCCACAGGTGCAGGGTAGCAAGGTAATCGGGGAAAGCAGCTTAGCTAGGAAAGCAAACAAGCACACGCTGGGAACAACCAGCACACACAGAAGCTACGAGCAATGAGAGGAGTAAGCAAACTCCCACAAAAGCACGGTGTGCTACTAGCACAGACAGAGAGAGGGTAGCAGGCTTCAGATGACAGGGATCAACGCTAAAGCATGGACTGTAGAGAAAGGTAGGCTTAAATAGATCTGACTTCTGATGTCTGCTGCCTCAGATGTCAGCTCGATCCCTAACAGGCCAATCAGAAGCGAGTCCCAGTCATTCCCCTGCCTCTCTAGCAGAATCATAACAGGCGCATGGATACAGGGTGTGGCCAAAGGGACATGTCCTAAGTGGCATGCCCTGCCCCTTGGGAACCCCTTGGAGCACCAAGGAGCACTGAGGAGTGGCCAGCTGGTGAGAAATGGGGAAACGTAAAATTAAGACCAAGACATCTACAGTTGGACATTGGACAAATATTTGTTGCCTTCTGGAACATCAACATCTCAGGTACTGTCTCCGACTGGGATGTCTTTGTCCTCTTCATATCATACTCCCTCCTTCACTAGTGACCTGTAAAGATGGGGAATCCCAAGAGGTTTCCCCTTCCCAAACTGGGACTCCTTCTGAGACTCCATTTGTATATTTTACTAAATTGCCATCTGCCCTTCCATCAGTGAGTCTCTTTTCAGAATCTCATGTAGATAGGGACAAGCAAAACATTACTTTGAGAAACTTATCGGAGTCACATTTATGGATGGAGGGCTTACTAAAAAATGCTGTTTCTCAAGCTGTTACTTTCTCACAAGAAGTAGTAGAAAAATTGGTGAATGTAACACACATATTCCATCATTAATTACCTTATTTGTTCCACAAAAGAAAATATTTAATCTTTATTTTTTAATGTTTATATATAGAACGCTAAGGCTAGAACCGAAGCATCATAAAACTCTTTCACTGGCTATGAGATCTCTTATGACGCACAGCCATCCAGATCTGCAGCATTTTTGCATTACTTAATGATCTGCCTCTGGCACTAACTCTAATTATTTTGTACAAATAAAAAACTTTATTGTTTTTATCAAAACAACTTCTACCAACAACAACCCCAGTACTTAACTAGACGTAGATAGTCACAGCGCTGAAGACAGTTTTATGATGCCTCTGAATATTTCTAGTACTTGAATTAAAGCTGGTGGCCACTTTATACCCATATATTCAGCGCTAATATCTGAGTATGACCCTGCAATGAATATCCAGGTATGAAAAGTACGTGGCTACCATTGTTTAAAAAATGACAGCGGTGGGCTGAATATTGACAGAACACTATTTACATATTGATTCTGATTCTATAGATTATGCCAAATTCTATCTCTTTCCTGGATAGTTGAGGCTTCAGGTTTGAGGCCATTGACTTGGTGTCTTCCCTGGCACCCTGAAGCAAAATTTAAGTAGTGATTTTGAGTTATTACTAGGCAACCCACCGTTTAACTGAGGCTTAAAGGCTTTGGGTATTGGGATATAAGAGGGTGTTCAGACAACCTTAATGGAAATTTCCTGTAGGGCTATCTTGTTACCAGCGGCAGAGAACTGCCTCCTAGGGTGCCCTGACTCACTTTGCCATTCATATACACTTGCTATTTGTGTAAAATATTCTGTATGGTAGACCTTGTGATATTCTACTACTACTACGAATCATTTCTATAGCACTACCAGTCATACACAGCGCTTCACAATTGAACATGAAGAAAAGACAGTCCCTGCTCAAAAGAGCTTACAATATTCCTGGGACTACATATAACTTTCTGAACAAACTGAATGCATGCTAACAAATGCATATCTCTTCTATGTTGTGCCACAGAATGTGTCTCAAGGATGCTACAGAAACCCAAATATCTTTTATATTATAGCTTGCTGCAACTGATACATAAATGGATTAGATTAGCAGCATTCAAGCTATATTTTCTTAAGTTTCTAATGGCTTTAAGTACAGACACATTGCTATCTAGACTCTGCTGATTTCCCTTTGTGAGGAATAAATATGAAGCTAAAAATATATTAAAGCATTCCATACCAAAAGAGTGTACTTCATTTCTGTTCATAACATTCTTTCAATATGATTTTGAGATGACAAAAACATTGATTTTAGTTAAAAGCTCGAAAGAACATTCCGGGAGAAGTAGTCTATTAGGAGGTTGCAAGTATGTAATTTTCTTGTTCTCAAAACCCGCAGCATATATTTTGGACTTTTAAGAGTAGCTAAAAACAAATGACCTTGGCCACTAAAACATTAGCATTCTCTAAGGGTCAATTTTCAGCATCTGGCTGGCTGCACAAGAGTTAGTGGGTTTGATCCTGTTGAATGAAAATTTTGCTAAGAAAAAAAAATGTTGAACTTGGCTCACTAGCATTGATTTTTAGTGCTAGTCATGAAGACAATTTTATAATAGCTTGCCAAAATTTAAATGCCAAATTTCTGTAGGCTGTGAGCCTATTCAATAAGAACACTTACATATACACGTATTCTTATAGAATTCTAGCTTAAACCGGCGTTGGAATACTTAAAGGTAGGTGTTTCTATTTATGCCAAGTCTATGGCTGGCATAAACTTGAAAATCTAAATAGCATTTATGCACATATCATAGTGATTTCTCACCTTGCATTTTTATACTAAGACATTTAAGTGCGTAAAAAAAGAATGTGAATGGCAGTAGTCTATGAATTTGAGTGCTTATAGCGTTTATAGGGGATCTTTTACAAAGCGTCGGTAAGCCCAATGCAGGCTTACTGAACGCTAAATTGGGATTACCACTGGCCCAATGCGTTCACCAGTGGTAGTTCTGCCCTGAGTGCACGCCATTTCTGTGGAAAAAGAAAACCCCCAGAAATGGCTTGCATGACGGTAAGGGCTCCCCACCACATGGCCACACGGTAAGAGTTCTCTTACCACATGGTCATGTTTGTCTGGGGGCTTTTTACCTGCTGTGGTAAAAAGGGCCCTGGCATGCGGGAAAAATGGCCCCCACCACTAGCGCAGAGCCCTTTTTCCTGCAGCTTGGTAAAAGGAGAGGGATAAAGTACAGTTCTATAATTAGATGCCCAGATTTGTGTTCCATGTATATGTGTATATGTACAGGTTACTGGCATGTTCACATGTAAGTGACTAAGAGCTAATCTGTAAGTTGCACGTCTATTTCCCAATTGCACTCCCTTCCCACCAATCAGAACCCCCACTTCCCCCATCATGCTCCCACCCCTTGATCACATACTTACCTCCTGATCAGACCCCTCCCCCAACCCACCCCAAATGACTCCATTCCAGCATCAGGGGCCTATCAGTCCTGTACATGGTAGTCCAGCGGTCCTAGAACAAAAATGATTTCCAGTAGTTCCTGCCCTGCTGGTGCCATTTCCAAAATGAAGATCCTAATGGTAGTCTCACACTATTAATGCTAGGGGTATAAAAAGATTACAAATCAAATAGGAGAGCCTTCTATCCAATGTGCTTCATTCCCTAACAACATATATCAGATGTTTCTAGGTTAGCACTTGTATATTTCATTCATTTTGGAACACAAAATGATGCTTTATAGTGCTCACTATCAGAGGTGACCTCTAATTTGCAGGGCAATTTTAAAAGCCATTTACAGGAATTAGCTACTGATTTAGCCAGGTAAATTGTCATTTGAAAATTGGCTGATCTCAACTTACAATCAACCTCAATCCCCAGGAAGGTGACATCAGGTGACATCTTTGAGATAAGTGTCTATTGACATGTTTATATCAGCATTCTTTGATGAAGACTCATTTGTGGTCAGTGTCATTGTATGAAGGATTAGGATAAGTGCCTTAACACAAAATTTACAGATTTGTTTCTAAAAGAAGTAGACATCTGTTTTGTAAAACAAATATATTACACATTTATTTTGGAGATTAATTAGCATTAAAATGTCAAAAATAAACTAGTAATGGCAGGGCATGATTATACTGTAAAACAGTGCATAACAAAAGGTAACATGCTTCATCCTGGTATGGCAGTGAATTTGATTCTGCTGTATTATTTGTTGCACATGACGGGTAATTCAATAAAGGGGAACCTACTTTTAGGCAGGGGCGTATCTGCGTGGGGCCACAGGGGCCTGGGCCCCCGCAGATTTCGCCCTAGACCCCCCTACCATTGACCCTTTCCACCTCCCCCTCCTTTCCGCACGCCCGCCACCAACCCGTCGCTGATCTTTGCTGGCGGGGGACCCCAAGCCCCCGCCAGCCGAAGTCCTCTCTTCCGTGCAGGATGCAAGTTGCAACGCTTCCTGTTCTTCTGAGTCTGACGTCCTGCACGTACAACGTGCAGGACGTCAGACTCAGAATTTGGAACTCAGTCTGACGTCCTGCGCGTTGTACGTGCAGGACGTCAGACTCAGAAGAACAGGAAGCATTGCAACTTGCAGCCTGCATGGAAGAGAGGACCTCGGCTGGCGGGGGGTTGGGGTCCCCCGCCAGCAAAGGTAAGTGACAGCAGCGGGGGAGGGTTGGCGGTGGCGGGAGAGGGTGGAGAGTGTCATTGGTGGTGAGGGGGGTCTGGCAGTGGCGGGGGGGGGGGTCCAGAAATTGCGGGGGGGGATCGGTGGTGCCGGGGGGGGGGGCTAATATGTGCCCCTCCCTCTGGCTCTGGCCCCCCCTACCTCCAGAGTCCAGATATGCCCCTGCTTTTAGGCATCAAGAAGGTGCCTATTTGGAGTTCCTTTTACAAAGGAAACCAACAGGGCAATTCTATAACCTGGCACCTACACTTACACTCCACTTAGGGCGTCAGAAAAGCCAACACTGGCAGTTATGCACATATGCATTCTAGCACGTAAGTGCTATAAATGGTAACTGCAAGGGGGCATATATGTGGGTGGAGCATAGGCGTGTCTCTAATTTACATGTGCAACATAGAATAGTATAAGTTCCATGCTTTGCTTGGTGCACTTAGGTACCCATTTTCACCTTCTCTTGACCTGGCATAAAATGGTCACTCCTAAATTGAGGTGCACCAATTTGGATTTATGCAAATAGATGCTGTCTGCTGTCATAGAATTGACACTCACTGTGCATCAGAGGTGCATCTAAATGGAGGCACCAAATTATAGGTTTGCTCCAAGTGTCTATTTTCCTTTATAGAATACTAGTGTAGCAGCGGAAATATGTGTGCATAATTTAGGCACAACCACTTACACCGTAAATGATCAAATGTAACAAAGAAACCTTATATCACTTCTTCATCAGGAGCTGATTATGAATTGTGTCTCTGCCAAACTTGAACTCACTACAAACTCAGTTGCAATTACATTTTTGCAGACCTTCAGAAGGTGAGTAAATTTGGATATGCATTTTGTCGAATACCAAACACAAGGGTGCGGGGCAGTGTTCTATATACCTCCTCACATACCATCCCCCTCAGCTCAACTGTGCCTGGTTAAGCATCTGCCACATCAGGGTCCCCCTCCTGAAACAAAAAATCAGCATTAACATGTTCTCGGCCGCCTGATTTCTCACACAGAAGCTAAAGGGCTGGAAGCTGAGGAACCAGTATATAACACATGGGTTTGAGTCTTTATGGTGAGCTATCCACTGAAGGGGTTGATGGTTGGTGATCAATGGGGGGGGGGGGGGGGGGGGGGGGGACTTATATACCGCCTTTCTGTGGGTTTTCCAACTACATTCAAAGCACTTTACATATTATATACAGGTTCTTATTTGGACCTGGGACAATGGAGGGTTAAGTGACTTGCCCAGAGTCACAAGGAGCTGCAGTAGGAATCAAACCCAGTTGCCCAGGATCAGAGTCTTCTGCACTAACCATTAGGCTACTCCTCCCAATAATTAACATTGGAATGTCTCCAGGGCCTATTTAACAGTTAGGGTTTCCTTTTCAATTACCACATAATTCTTCTCTCTCAATAATAGCTTCCAGCTAATATTGGCCACCAGGTGTTTTCCCTGTCCACTTCCTGGGACAGAACAGTCTAACTTCTGACACATCGGTCTGCACGATAATGGGCCAGTTGAAGTCCAGACTGATTAGCACTGGCTCCAAGCAAATGTCCCTCTTCAGGGTCTGGAAGGCAGCATCAAGTTCTTCAGTCCAGTATATATTTTCCGGAGCTTTCTTCTGTAGGAGGAGGGTTAGTGGTTCTGCTTTTTCAGCAAATCCCAAAATAAACTGGCAGTAATAACTAATAAGCCAGAGGAAGGCTTGTTCCTGTTTCTTCGTCTGGGGTACTGACACCTGGGTGATTGTCTCTGCCTTCTGGATCTGGGGTATCACTTATCCCTTCCTAACCGAGTACCCCAGGTATTGGACTTCTTTTTTCCCCCAAGAAGCACTTTTTTAGGATTTGCTGTTAATCCAGCGGTCCATAGACTATCCAGTACTGCTTGGATGAGATGGGTCCTCCAATCCTTACTGTAGATGACAATGTTAAGTAGGCAGCCACATAGTCACCATGCAGTTTAAGTAGGCAGTTGTCGTGTTCTCGAGGACCTTGGCATTCTGTCAGGCTTCTTCCCCAGGAACCCTGGGTACGTGAGTCCTTGGACCACGGCCGAGGAGCGGCAGTGGCAGGCAAGGTCACCTTCGGAGCAGAGAAGAGACAAGGCTGGACTGGAACCCCGGACTGGAGTCCTGCACTGGAACACTCGGGACTGGAACGCACCGGACCGGAACACACTGGAGTAGGCTTCACCTACGCTTAGCTGCCTTTCCCCGAGGGTTGAGCCCTCAGTTCGATCAGCCAGTAGGGCTTACAGGAAAACCAGAACTGGAACCAGCAACAGGAACAACCGGAGTCAGGGTCCAGCGGTGCTCCCAGGTACCTAGGCTAAAGCAAGGCAGACAGGCAGGGAAGAGGACACAGGAGCTACATACAAGCTAAGCTCAAGGGAAGGGGAATGACAGCTACGCTTGCCAGAGGAAGGGTTAGACTGGAGCTACAGTAGCTAACAGATAGAAAGGAGAGAAATGGCTGCAGCCTCAGCTGCTGACCAACCTCAGACAGGGAGTAGCACCACTGCACAGGGATAACAGAAAGGCTAGAAGCCCACGGAGAATAATAAACACAGAAAGGCTGAAAGCCCACAGAGCAATAAACACAGAAGGGCCAGAAGGCCCACAGAGCAATAAACACAGAAGGGCCAGAAGGCAAGGCCCACAGGTGATAGTAACTCGCAAAGCAGAAGGGCTGGAAGCCCACAAGAAAAGACAAGGAAAGCTAACTGTGCAAACAGCACACTAACCTCGGGGCCTAAGGCACTGTGGAGGCATTGGCAATGCAAAGGCAAAGACTGCAGTCTCTAAGTGCTTAATAAAGCCCTTCAACACCAAATGCACAGCTGCAGCAATCTCTAAGCACTACAGAGGCTGTTCAGGCACAAACCACAGAGCAGGCAGAAAGCACAGTGAAACACAGAGAGGCTTCCCACACCCAGGTGTAGTGTAGTGAGGCAATTAGTGTCATGCTGCTGGATGCAGCCAGCACAGAGAGCCAGAGCTAGCTCAGAAAGGACAGACAGAAGAAACAGGAGCCAGCTAGGAAGCTGACCCCCAGGAATAAGGTAAGTCTGAGGGTGGTCATGGCCACAGACGTGACAGCAGTCCATGCAGCACTGGAAGGTAGCTGGAGCTTCATGAAGGCCAAACAGCAACAATGGTCAGGTCCAGGGTCAAGATGAATTGGGATGCTCCCAATTGCTCAATGAATTCATCCACTCTCAGCATTGGATAGGCCTCTAGTTTGGAGAAAGCATTCACCTTCCGAAAATCAATACAAAAATTGATGCTCCTGTCTGGTTTTGGTATACCAGCACAATGGGAGATGACCAATTACTGGTTGACTCCTTGATGGCACCCAGTTCCAGTAATTCAGCAACCTCCTTTGCCATGGCCTACTGCTGGGCTTATGGAATCTGATAGGGGCGTTACTGGACTACAATTCCCAGCTCAGTGATAATATCATGAGTTCTAAGGTGGGTTCTTCCCAGCATACTGGAAAACACATCTTGATTCTGGCATACTAACTGCTCTAGGTAGGCCTTCTGAGAGACAGAAAGCTGGTAACCAAATGGAACTTGCAGGTACCCAAACTCTATCTGAATCTCTGGTCCAAAGTCATCACTTCTTTAACTAATTAATGTGGAAGATCTTTGCCTTGTCCCTCCTGTCTGGTTGGGCCACCTTATAATTGGCAGGTCTGTACAACTTCATAAGGATCTTTCCTCTTGCATAATACTCTCTGAGGAGGGTAACAGGATGGAAGGTTCTCTGTACTGTTTTGTGATTGTAGGCTTGGACTTGACCTGCATGAGCCTTTTCCAAGCAGAGCTTGGTTGCCTCACATCTTTCTTCAGTCTCTTCTGCATGGTAAGCACATATTTGGCCAAGTTCCTTCCTGAGCTGGTTTTCCAAACCATATCCATGATTTCCCTAGATCTTCACCCATATAACAGCTCAAATGGAGAGAATCCTGTTGAAGTCTGGGGCACCTCCTAGATAGAAAATAATACATACAGGAGTAGAGAATCTCAGTTTTTCATTCTTTCAGCAACAAACTTCTCCAGCATTTGCTTGAGAGTCTTATTGAAGTGTTCCACCAGGCCATCTGTCTATGGATGGTAAACAGACATCTACAAGGTCTTTACTTTAAGGAGGGCACACCCTTGTTTCATGACCTTGGGCATATAGGCGATGCTTTGGTCAGTTAGTATTTTGATAGGAATTCCCATCTGAGAAAATACTTCCCACAGAGCATTGACCACTGTGGTAATTTTCATATTATGCTGGGCAATAGCTTCTGGGTAGCAAGTGGCATAGTCCAAAATAACCATGGGTGGTATGTTCTAGGGACTCCACAAAGTCCATTGCCACTCAAGTATGAGAATGAGAGGGGCAGGTGTAACCCCCGCAGGACACTCAGCTGGCAGGTTGGGCAGGATTGACAAGAGCTCAACTTGCTTGAATACAGCCGGCCAGAAAAACTGAGACAAAATCTATTCTAGGGTCTTCTCCCCCAAGTGACCTCCTAATAGGTGACTGTGAGCTAATTGCATGACCTTCCTATGGTAGGGTTAAGGGACTAACAGTTGCTCTACCTCTTCCCCCTTCAGGGTTCCCTTGGTCACCCTGTACAACAAGTTACTCTTTATTTCTTTCCAAATGAGAGTCTTGACATTCCCAGAGTCCACCAGTGCCTGATATGGGCATCCTTCCAACTCAACTTGTAACACAGTTCTGGCTCTCAAGATGGAAGGCCTCCACAACATTGCAACAATTGGTAGTTATTACATTCTCATTCATGGCATCTTCTACTAAATCATGACAGTCTCTGGCTATATGGCCTCTTTCCCCACAATTGAAACAAGTGGGGAGTAAGGATCCTGCAACTGGGCTAAGGGTGCATAATGTGTTTGTGAGAACAAGGGCTTCCATCGCTCTGAACCCTTCCTTGGTGACCCTTAGCTGAATGGTGTTTTCTTATCTCTTGGGTTGTCCGGTCCAGTCTTTTCTCTATTCCTCCCAGGACTTCCAACCCGCTTCTTCTCTTTGTAAAGTTCTGACTCTGGTTGTACTTGATAGAAGGCTTTGGCTGCTTCTGAAGTACTCTCTCTGGGGTCAATTTAGGGTTCTGCCTTACCCACTGTTTCATAGATGAGAGTAGTCCTTCAAGGAACTGCTCTGGGAGGATAACTCTTTCGATATCTGGGCATGTCTTTCCTTTCAGCCACCCTTCAGCCACCTTCCAGACAATTTCCTTGATATGGTAAAAGAAACTCTGGGGGTTTTCTTTAACTTGCAGTAAAGTGGTGTAGAAATAAATCAAAACATAGAAAAGAAAATAAGATGATTGGACTAGTTATGAGAAGCTTTCAAGGTAGCCCTTTTTTTTCAGATCGGAAATAAGTAAATGTTGACAAATAACAGTGAAACACAAAAGCATTCAATAGCAGTCTCACAGGAAGAGGCAGGGGTAGGTTAGGTAAGAAACAGGAAGAGCTGGGTGGATGAGAGTCAGGGAGAGATGGATGGTAGATAAAAGGGTGACAAAGTAGTATAATTTTATGATTTATAATGGGTTGGAAACCCAAATCTTTGTTGAGTCCTGTCTGATGGGTGTCAAAATATTTCATCATTTTGACTTCAAAGGTCTTGCGTTCCTGGATTGACTTAAATTTTCCTTTTAGTATTCTTACTATAAGATCATTGATGCAGTGTTCTGGTTTTGTGAAGTGCTGTCCCACAGAGGTGGCATCCTGGTTGGCATTGTAATGTTTAATATTGTATCTATGTAAAATGAGCTTCATCTTTAGCATCTGGCTTATTTCTCCAATATAGCACCCTTCTTCATTCTTTTTGCATTGAATTATACATACCACATTTGAGGATGAGCATGCAAATGATCCCTTTATGCTGAATGTTTTTCCCATGTGAGTGACTGGAGGATTCTATGAGATGTGTTGGTACAGTTTGCAGCTAGGCATAGTGCAAGGATGTGTGCCATTCTCTTCTTTTTGAGCTTGTATTTGGAGTTTGCTTTTCACTAAGAGACAGAAATTAGTGAAAAGCAAACTGCACAAAACCAGAACACTCCACTCTAACCAAACAGGATTCAGATGCCACAACAGCACAGAAACAACTATGCTATGACCATGTTATACCACTACTGAAGGAGGCCCACTGACTGCCAATCATAGATTGCATCACATATAACCTACTCCTCTTAGTACATAATTCAATCCCCCAATATATTGGGGATCAGTGACTCCTCCTTCAGAGTCATTGGGGGTGGGGGGTGGGAGTGAGCTAAAGTGAGAGAATGAGAAGCCCAGCCCTAAGGGGACTGTTTATGGGAAAGTTGAGGAGGGAAATGTTTGTGGGTCTAGATGGATAAGAGATATCATGTAGACTAGAGGTGGAGTTAAGAATTAATAAAAGCTGTTGTTGTTCAGGGCACATGGTCTTTGGTTGCCTCTACCTGCGCCAGGACCCGTGAGGAGAGGGGGTTCCTGGATAGGGTCAATAACCTAAGGCTGAACTAAAAGGAGGTTTTTGCAAACTAAAGCATTTACTGTGGAGTGTGAGGAGTGCCTCGGGAGCAAAACAGGAAAGAACCTGTTTGGTGTCAGAGGCAACAGCTCAAAGAAGTACTCCTTTGGAGGAAAGATAGACAGGGAGGTCTGGTCTTAAGTGGGTCTGGCAGCTGGAAGAAAGCCCAGTGGGACATCTTGCTGCAAAAGGTTTTACAAGCACATCCTTGGATTATTCTGCCCTAAAGGATGGGTATTGGACTGGCGGAGTTGTAAATATGTAAATACCTTAGGATTTATAAGTGGACTATTAAATTACACCAAGAGTCTTGAACTGGCATTTAAACTTCTTTCAGATATAAACCATTGTGGATACAAATTGAACTGTTTGATAAGGAGTGAACTATTTGTTATCAGAAATGTGAAGTTTGGATAAACTGCCTGAAGCAGCATTCAAGTAAAGTTCATATTTGTTTTCATAAAATCTGGCCTGGACAATTTCTTTAGAGTGAGCATAAAGCTTATTTGCTTCTGGACTGATAAAGAAAATAAGAGTAAAAGTGTGGCTTAAAAACCCTATGGTTTACTGACATAAGTCTGGACCTGGTCTGTGTCCAGCTCAGTAAAGAATCTAAAACTTACTGTGACCCTGGTTTCAGGTGCTGACCCGAAGAGCTAGCTGGTGCCCAGAGCTGTGTGCTGAGACCAGGGTTATAATAAGATCATGATTTCTGGTGAACTCCTATTCCTCGCCCGATATCTAACTTCATAATGCTTGTTTAGGACATTTAGATCATCACATCTAAATTGGCTCATCATTTCCTCTTTCAG
Source organism: Microcaecilia unicolor (assembly GCF_901765095.1). Classification (NCBI taxonomy): domain Eukaryota; kingdom Metazoa; phylum Chordata; class Amphibia; order Gymnophiona; family Siphonopidae; genus Microcaecilia; species Microcaecilia unicolor. Next base: position 89,533,503 of record NC_044035.1, read on the forward strand.
AGAAATTGTTTATGGTACCATAAGATGATCTATCTTTTTGGTTCAGGGTTTGCAGCTCTGGAATTTGTTACCATAACAATTCAGACTTCAAACATCCCAACAAAAATTTAAGAATGAATTAAAAACATTTCTTTTTACTGATACATACAAATGCTAGTGGGGTCTGACCACTGTGAACCTGGACTACACAGTTGTCCCTGTATATTTCCCTCCTCCTTTCTCTGCTACTGAAATTATACTTTCCTCCTTCCCTAGCTCTGAAGTCATTTTCTTTCTTTATCTCTCCCCATCTATTTTAGATTATGTGCTGCTCAGATATTTACTTGCTGAGTGGGATAGAAAGTTCTAAATAAACTTGAAACACTATTTTATATAGACAACATAAGCATCTATGTAACCTTTATAACATAGATTCTCTTTCACAAATTAACGTCTGCTATAAAGAAGGTGTACATGTATGCATTTACTCTATGAGTGTAATTCTATAAAGAGGTATCTTGAAAATGTCTGCTTAGAGTCTAGTTTATAAAGAAAAGTAGATGCCTATTTTCTTAAAAAAAATACTAGCATAGCCAGGTATGTACAAACATTATCCCTTGGATTCTATATAGGTTGCCCAAAGTTAGGCATCCAAATTTGGGTGTGCAGGACAAATGGATGTGCACATTAATGAATTAACAAGGTGTCAACAATCAATTATTGATATTAATTGACACTAATTTGAATTTGTGTGTGCACCTGCTTGTGCACTATTCTATAACCTGCACACATAAATAATCTCGCATGTAAACCCAAAGGAGGTATGGGCAGGTGAGGGGGTTCCCAATACTTAGGCAAAGTGTTATAGAATACTGTGGTTATAAGCCTGGCTTGTGCAACAGGATTCACACCAGGTTTCTGCAGGCGTAAATCCACACACCCAAAGTTGGGTGCAGGAATCTGCACTAAGCACTATTCTATAAAGGGTACTCAGCCTGGAGAGCCCTTCATGGAATTGCGCTTAGCACACATTTTTCCCAGTGCCTAAATTTGAGTGCCGTTTACTGAATCTGGCCCTATGTGTTTAGGCAATTCTGCTTTGTTGCTTAAACATTTGGGGATAATGATATTTGTGCCATAAAGGAAGCAGAGATTGTTCATCAGATGAAAAGAGATTTGTGTTTGGCCCATTGTTATTTTCCTAATGCATGCCTTATTTGGCCTAAGTATTTCCCAGTGAGTCTGGAGGAATGTGACAAATGTTAAACCTATTGAGACATGATTTGTTGACAGTTGTTTGTCCAGGGTTATATCTTCCAGATTAGGTTCACCTTCCAGATATTAACTTGGATATTTTTCTGTCCTCTATTGTAAATGTCTTGGAGGTGTGTGTGCCATGTAAATTCGCAAATAACCATGGGGGAGGGGAGGCAGTGACAAGCAGGATTTGGTCCCACTAGCAGCAGGGAAGTAAAGGGCAACATCTTCCAAATTAGATATTCTTGTTGAAATTGGGGGGGGGGGGGGGGGGGGGGATTTCAGAATTAAATTTGCTTATGTGTGCAGACCATGTGTGTCACCACCATAAGACCAAAAGATCATGGGGAGGACGGTAGCACAGTCTGGCACTACTATGGTCTCTACAGGTGGGAAGCTATATTCACAGGATACCTAGGATACCTCTTTTGGTTAAACTGCAATCAAGTAACTGAATGACCAAGTGCAGCTGTAAAATGGGAGATATGGGCACAAATTGAATTGTTGTGAAGCTGGGAATGAAGTTTGGGAAGTAAATGACTAGATGGAAGATGTAAAGACCGCAGGATGAGAACCAGGGGCGTCAAGATCACATTCCACTGTGGCTCCTTGTAACATTATGCAAATCACTTAACCCTCCATTGCCTCGGGTACAACCTTAGGAGCTCTTTGCGCTAACACATGCCTCAGGCATCCTGTGGTAACTCTAAAATGTGCACGCACTGACCGTGCTCTAAAAAATATTCCTGTGCAAACTAGTTAGCACATCTACATTACCGCATACTAACTGGGTCATGAACAGATACTGTGTGATTACTTACCACTTAAAAAAGGGGTGGTGGTATGTGCTGTGACAAGGTAGTAGCCAGGGCTTGTCACAAGAGTGGGGGGAAAGCCTACTACATGTCCCAGAAGGCATTGAGAGCACCAACTCAAAAACCCAGAGTGATGCTGCCTTAATGGATGAGGAGCCTACCCTTCCAAATACTTCCTATAGAGGGCAGCGATCTGGTGGAAAGTTCCTTAGGAATAAGACTCCCACCAAGAAGAAGGTAGATAGGGGGAAAGATACCCATCTTGGTAGCCAGGTGGCATTCAAGGGAGTTATGCTAGTTCCCCTAGAGGGAAAACCATGTGGGAGGCCTCCTCACTGAAGACGGTGGGGTGTGGCCATTCCCAGCTAGCTGAAAGTGTGTGAGCTGATTAACAGGGAAGAGAAGGGCCCCAGTCCAATAGAGGGGCAGAAATAGGTAGGGGAGGATCTTGAGCCCTTGGACTGTGAGTAGACACCTTTGAAACCTCATGAAAGCTCAGTAGAGATAAAGGTGGAGGAGACAAACTGCACAGAGACTGAAGGGGCAGGATTCCTCAATCCCACTCAAAGTATGAAGTCAAGTTTGTGAACTTTATCTTGCTATTTTTATTGTTGTAAAGAAAAACAAGGCTGGAAGGTTTTCAGTTTGAAAGGGTCAATAGCAGAGCAGGCGGGACCAGTGTGATTACAAACACTGGGTGAGAGGAGGGCTGCATAGCCTTGGCAAAAAACTAGAAAGCCAAGGCTGTATTTTTGTTGAATCCTGTTTTTTAATGTTTGGGTTTTGAACAAAAGCAATAAGAGAAAAAACATGGGATATTTAGTGTCTCCATTAAAGACTCCTAAGGAAATGACATGAAGAAAGTGAGATAGGGTAGATGGTGAAAGGGGACACCCTATTGTTGAAATAATGGAACTATTTATTGCTGAAGATAAGGCAGTGTTTTGTGGAATTTTGTATTTCTTGGTATGTTGAATGAACTATGTCCCTGTGGGAAGAAACTGAACAACTGTAGTGGTGAATTCCTCATGGGAGCAGGTGCAAGAGCGGGAAACAAGCAAATGGAGTATTGAAAGGGGACTCTCAAAGCTTATGGTACTCATGTAGTAATTTTTAAAAATGACCATGCACTAATGGGAACATTAGCACATGGCCATTAATACAAAAAATAGAAAATAGGTCATTTTGTGGCTGTAGTAAAATGGTCTTAACACACAGTAAAGACCCACGTAAAGGCACGCTAAGGCAACTTTTTGCCACAGCTTAGTAAAAGGACCCCTAAGATTGTGAATCCACTAGTGACATGGAAAATACCTATTGTACCTGAATGTAACTTGATGGATTGTTAATTAAACTGCAGCTGTTTTATGCCACCTCCATGTCTTGTTATTTTTAGGCTGGGTATGTGCATATCCATGTTAGATCTGTTTAAATTGCTGAACTCCTTTAGACATGTGTATTCTTGTCTACTTCTTTGATATTGGATATAAATGATGGTAAATAATTTTAACAATAATATATATAAACATATGTATACTCATCTTTTCAAAAATTATAGTCAATTTATATATTTTTAGTGAATAAAATGCAATAAAGAAACAGAAGCATCTGACAGTTGTGATGTGCAGTTCAAGACCCTTAGCTCCTCTAGAGTTATACACTCCCATATGATATATGACCTTCAGCTTTGCTTTGTCTTTAAGTGCATTGCTTGCATGTTACAAATATATTCTGCTTGACAAATCCAAAGAGATCCAGTTTCAAAGTCTGATTCAGTTTAATAGTTCATACAGTAACCTTCTCCTTGCAACTGCACTATCACTTGTCAAATAGCAGAGATGGCATAAATTGTTAATCTGAGCAAATTTAAATGTACAAATCAAATGCCCATAATGTTGGGTATACATTTTGCACACCATATGAGGGATCTTATCATTTTCACTATTATTTAGACTTCTAAAGAGATCTTTGAATTTTACTAATATATTTTAAAATTTTAATTCAAATAACTTGCAGAAAAATAGAAACGTACCAGTATACAAAGAATCTCAGCCAAATAGCAAGGGAATATAAAAGCTTCTTTAATAATTTGAGAACAAAAACTCCATCATGAAAAAGACACAGTTTAAAAAACTGAACATATACTTCCTGACAGAATCTTAGAATATGCCCTGCTAGCCCCGGGGGCAAGAAATGTTAGCGAACAATATATGTTTGTTTCCTGCTGACAGCAGGCAGATCAACCACAGTGCTACAGCATCCCCATAGAAAATCTGAGGGCAAATCTATTGATATTCCTCAGTTCTGTGCTCCACAGTGGCAGGCACTTGCTTGTTATGACTGTTAGCATTTGTAATTTTAAGTACTTTCCCAAGAATGGGAAAAATATTAAACCAACTCACCCCATCTGGTCTGCCATCCGAGGCTGTGACAATCAAAATATAACGATCAGTACTTTCTCTATCCAATGGTTTTGCTAAGGATAAAAGCCCAGAACTATAATACAAAAGCAAAAAAAGCAAAATGGCATTATCTACAACATATAACATAAAGATAGTCTTCAGTACTGACAAGATGATGCATTGTTTCTTTTGTTTTCTTCATATGAATGCTTTCCATCCAACAAATATTTTGCAGTGTTATAATTTATTATAATTGAATGGATCCTGAAGATGACAAAAAGTCTATGAAATATCCCTAGTTGCTCCATGTATTAACATTTCTTCATTGTCACAAGCTATCAAGATAATCCAAGTAATTCATTTACTGCCATCTTAAACTACAAAAATGCATTTCAAGGATTTTACTATTAGTGCAATATTTTCTTCACGTTTGGGAACTGGTTCTTGTTACCAATAATGTGATTGGTGATTAAATAATGCAAATTAGGGGTCCTTTTACAATGGTGCAGGAGGGTCTACTCACGTACAGCATGCGCCAAATCAGCACTACCGTCCGGCTAGCGTGTGAGTCGGGTGATAATTCTGAATTTGGCACACACCGAATCCCGCGGTAGAAAATAGTGAAGATACTTACTTGTAGCAGGTATTCTCTCAGGACAGCAGGCTTCGTATTCTCACACGTGAGTGACGCCAATCCGCATTGTCCGGTCTGGCTTTTGTTATAGTAAAAAAGACAGAGCTTTGTGGAGCGCGAGCTGAACTCCACTGCTCATGTGCGAGTGCCTTGTCACCCGTTGCGCGAATGTGATCTCCTCAGTTTAATGCTAAAGCAAAAAGTAAAAATAACCAAGGAGACAACTCCAAGGGGGGGGGGGGGGGGTAGGACGGATTTTGAGAATATGAATCTTGTTGTCCTTGGAGAATACCTGTTACAGGTAAGTATCTTAGCTTTCTCCAAGGACAAGCAGGCTTCTATCCCTAGCATCCAGGCTCAACAAAAACAACAAACATTGGTTAATTGGGCCTCGCAATGGCAAGGACACAACATTAACCTGAACCTATATATAATCTGAATGAGAGTATAGCCTGGAACAGAATAAAAACAGGCCTAGGATGGTGGGGTTGGATTCTGCACCACTGTCTGCCTGAACCGACTGTCACATCGGGTATCCTGCTCAATGCAGCAGTGTGATGTGAATGTGTGGACCGAAGACCACGTTGCAGCTTTGAAAATGTGTTCAATGGAGGCTGACCTCAAGTGGGCTATTGACAATATAAGCTGTGACATGATCCTCTAGGGCCAGCCCAGCCTGAGCATAAGTGAAAGAAATGCAATCTGCCAGCCAAACTGAAATGGTGCATCTCCCGATGGCGACCCCCATCTTGTTGGGATCAAAAGAAACAAAATGTGGGGCAGACTGTCTGTGGGGCCTTGTCAGCTCCATGTAGTAGGCAAATGCTCTCTTGTAATCCAAGGTGTGCAAACTACATTCGTCAGGATGAGCATGAGGTCGGGGAAAGAATGTTGGCAAGTTGGAACTCCGATACCATCTTCAGCAGGAACTTAGGGTGCGTTCGGAGGACTACTCTGTTGTGATGAAGCTTAGTATAAGGTGCATCCACTACTAAGACCTGAAGCTCACTGACCCTACGAGCTGAATTAACAGCCACCAAGAAAATGACCTTTAGGTCAAGTATTTCAGATGGCAGGAATTCAGTGGCTTGAAAAGAGCCTTCATCAGATGGGTGCGAATGATGTTGAGAGCCCATGGCACTGGAGGAGGTTTGACAGGGGGCTTTGATGAAAGCGAACAACTAAAGGCTGTCCAAAGATGGGCTTACCTTCTACACATTGATGATAAGCACTCCTAAGGTGAACCCTTACGAAGTTGATCTTTAGACCAGACTCTGAGAAGCGTAGAAGGTATTCAAGCAGGGTCTGTGTAGGGCAAGTAAGGGGATCTAGGGCCTTGCTCTCACACCAGATGGCAAATCTCCTCCATTTAAAAGAGTAACATCTCTTAGTGGAATTTTTCCTAGAAGCCAGCAAGACCGAGGGGACACCTTCTGAAAGATCCAAGGAAGCAAATTCTAGGCTCTCTACCTCCAAGCTGTGAAAGTCAGAAACTGGAGGTTGGGATATAGAAGCAACCCCTCATTCTGTGTGATGAGAGTCGGAAAACACTTCAATCTACATGGTTCTTCAGAGGATAATTCCAGAAGAAGAGGGAACCATATCTGCCGCAGCCAGTTCGGCATGATCAGAATCATGACTTTGCGGTCATGCTCAACTTTCAAAATGTTTTTCCCACTAGAGGTATCAGAGGGTATGCGTACAATTGAGGAGGAAAGCATCTGTGCAATGGGCCTGAAGCTTGGAACAGAGCTAAAGGGCCTTGTGGTTGATCTGAGTGGCCAAAAAGATCTACCAAGGGGGTGCTACATGCTCAGAATATCTTGCGAGCTATGCCCATATTGAGAGACCACTCATGTGGTTGCATTATCCTTCTCAGCCTGTTGGCCAGGGTATTGTTTGCTCACAATGGATAAGTGACTCGAGGGAACATGCCGTGTTGGCAAGCTCAATACCACATGCAGACAGTCTCCTGACACAGAGAGTGTGATCCAGTGCCCCTCTGCTTGCTGGTGTAATACATTGCAACCCGATTGACATGATGTGAAGCATCTGTTCACACTTTCCAAAAATACTAGGACTAGGGGGCATGCGATGAAGCTACAATGTAGTAAATTTAAAATGAATCAGAGAAATTTTTTCCTCACTCAACGTGTAATTAAACTCTGGAATTCATTGCCAGAGAATGTGATAATGGCGGTTAGCTTAGCGGAGTTTTAAAAAGGTTTGGACGGCTTCCTAAAGGAAAAGTCCATAGACCGTTATTAAATGGACTTGGGGAAAATCCACTATTTCTTGGATAAGCAGTATAAAATGTTTTGTACATTTTTGGGATCTTGCCGGGTATTTGTGACCTGGATTGGCCACTGTTGGAAACAGGATGTTGGGCTTGATGGACCTTTGGTCTTTCCCAGTATGGCAATACTTATGTACTTATGAGCTCCCCATCCCAAGAGAGATGCATCCATCGTCAGCACGTTATGTGTCTGAGGAAATTGGAATGGAAGTCCCAGAGTCAGATTGGATCTAATTGTCCACCACTGAAGAGAACATACCAGCTCTGGGAACACTTGAATGACATCTTCTAGACACCCTGTGTCTTGATACAACTGAGAAGCCAGGGTCTATTGAGCTGACCTGGTGTCATGGGGGTAACATACACTGTAAAAGCCATGTGGCCCAGCAATCTCAACATCTTCTGAGCTGTGACCTGCTGAGAGGTATGAACCTTGGAGGCCAGCAAGACAAGATTGTCTGCTCTCGGCTCTAGGAGCTAGGCTCGAACACTCTGTCTGTCAAGCAAATTCCTATTAAAATACTTAGTGTAAAGTGAAGATCAGGTAATAAAATAAAATAAAAAATTGGCTTACCTTGGCAATCTTTAGTTACCTCTCACAAAAACCCTGAAGGCATAGGCTTGAAGATTATTACAACATAGGGTGCAAGCATCTGAGATAGGGTCACTCTTTTTCCCTGGAGCTCCCCTCAGGTACTGCAGTCATACCACAACACCCTGGAAGGATCCTCACTTGAGGCCTCTCCATTCTGTTCTGCTAGATAGCTATTAATGTCCTGCCTTTGCTTGAGTCCCACCCTCCTGACCAGACAGGTTAACATACCTATTCTTCAGGTGGCTCTGCTTCAGTAAGGGAGTGTTCACAAGGAAACCTAGCTTATACCTCCTAATCCTTCACAGCCTGGAACAACCCCTTACTTCCATACAACAGTGAGGGGACTGATCAAGGAATGAAGCCCAATTGCCCCACATACTTCAACAGACTTCTATCAACACTGAGGTATAAATCAGCCCCAAATTTCATAGGTTTTTGATCGTGGCAGAGATGTACATTAATTGGCATGCATTCAATTTGTTATTGTACCTTGAAAAATGTTGTGGCTTATATGCTGCATTAGCATGCTAGCGGTTTTAAGGCCCCTTTTACAAATGCATGCTAGCATTTTTAGCGCACACTAAAGATAAGCATGTACTAAACAATAGAGAAGCCCATATATTCCTATGGGCATCTCTAGTGTTTAGTGTGCCTCATTAGCGTGCTAAAAACACTAGAGTGCTTTTGTAAAAGGCCCCCTAAGTGCGTGCTAAAAATAAGTGTGTGCTAAAGTTTAGAGACACCCATATATTCCTATGGGCATCTGTAGCGTTTAGTGTGCTCTAATCATTAGCGTGCTAAAAATGCTAGTGCGCCTTTATAAAACACTCCTTAAGCATGTGCTAAAAATAAGTGTGCGATAACATTAGAGACACCCATATATTCCTAGGGGTGTTTTCAGCAATTAGCATGCACTTTTGTAAAAAAAACAAACAAACCTCAATTTGTTAGTGTACCTTGAAAAATTGAGCAGTTTATAAGCCACTTACTGCTGTGGGCTGAGTATTATTACCTCCAAAGATTGTATTCTGAAGCTGCATATTTTGATGAGTAATAATGCTGGTGTTTATGCTGATGATTATACTTCACAGTTGATAATATTGATGATGATGATGATATAGCTTATCTAATTGACCATGAAATCAGGTCCAGCACTGAAGTGATTTTCTCTGCTTCAAAGGCATGTGTTAAATTTTTTCCACTTACATTACCTAGTTTATGTCTTTGTAAGAAGGCAAACTCTTAAATATGATAAAAAAAGGCTTATTTATGTCAGTAAATCACGACCCATGATTCTCAATCTAAATTATTAAGGGGCCTATTTATAAACAACCCCATTTTGGACAGGTCGTAAAAGTTGGAATTGAGATAAGCAGGCCAGTGCATCTCAAATTCTGTCAGTATTTAGAATAGAATCTATCAATGTAGCACCTGTTCTAACACAGAAGAAAAATTAGCATTTATGCACTAGGTATGTGCAGCATAAACATTCATTTTAGGAAAATTAATTTATGTAATATCAACCGATTCAAAGCCAGCACATTACCAGTTATCTTTGTGACATTGGAAACACAATTGGGTATTATCCCAGCATTGTCACAGTGATCGGTTTCTTTTGCCAGTTTGGCATTTGAGGGAAGGGGGACAAAACCACTGGGGGATTAAGGGGGCAACCCCCTCTAATTCATGGAGTGGAGTGTTGCTCATTAGCAGCTGTTTACCAAATCCTTGATACAAGGTGTAACTCCTGACATTTATTTAGAACATAGACAATTAGTCTCCTTTTAAAAAAAGGGAATAAACATCTAACAACTTGCTATGCCCTTCTCCTGTCAAAAACACTTCCACACCATGTTCCCTTGCCATTTGCATGCACTTGGATTTCAGATGTGCAAACCCCAGCTTTGTAAAATGGAAACTTGGATGTTTTAAATACTAGTTTATGCATGTATCAAATGAGAATAGGCTTGCAAAATGAGGGTCACAGTGTGGTAAGCATTAGAGGACATTCTATAAAGAGACATTTTTTTGCAGGGACAAAAGAAGAACCCAATTAAGAATAGGTTCCTACATTCCTTTATAGAATACTGTTTAGCAGCACCAATATATTTATATAATTGAGGTGTAATCACTTATACTAGCTATAGAGTTGGTGTAAATAAATGCTCACATATAGATTAAAAAGCACATGTTAAATTATAGTATTCTACAATTTACATACATAAATGTGGGCCCAATCCATATTCCACCCAGACTGCACCCATGTATATGCCCAATGTCAAACTACGCACCATCATATTAAGAGGTCATTTTACAGAATAGCTTGTAGCCGGATTCTTGGCAAGACCCCCTGGATTCTGTATAGGTCATCCAAAGTTTGGTGCAGCTCACAGATCCATATCTAAATTAATTGGCTAGATAGGTGAGAACAATCATTGGCATTAACAAATGCTACTTGCCAGTCATTACTAGTTACGTGTGGTTCTGCCCGTGGATTTGCCCTACACTCTTATTCTATAATCTGCGTGTCTCACTTATCTGGCACACAATCCAAAGGAGCATGGCCAGGGGAGAGGCCTGGGTGAGGCATGAGCGCTCCTAGGATTTAGGAAATTGGTTACAGAATACTTCCATTTCCGCATCTGACAATAGTTGGATACCAGCATTTATAAGTAATCATGCCAAAGTTAGGCACAAAATTGTGCTGTAAGCTAATATTCTATAAAGACAGTTCTGCACAGAACTGCCTTTATAGAATTTGTGGTAAGCATGCATTATCCCAGCAGTTAACTTTGGACAACCTTTACTGAATTCCCCCTCCCTCCCAATGTGTTTTAAGTATACACATATGCATGCATATACTGATACTCTGACCACTTGCATGCATTCTTGACACCTAAATATTGGCATGCTCTTTACAGAATTACCCCCTTTATGCTGTTAGTATGGCAACATTACAGTGCATTTTTATTCTCATATTAAGTACAAAACACAGAATGATGTGGGTGATTGGCAGGAAAGAATGGGAACTCACTTTATACAGTTAATATGGAGGAATTTACTATGTGTTAGCTGTTAACATGGAGCAGTTAATGCCACATTAGTAGCTGGTGTTAACTTCATATGTATTATCATTAACTATAAAGGAAAATGATGGGTATGCCTGCAACAGTTAGTGTACATCTTTCAACAATAACTGTGAGTTAATTTTGGTACCTGCACGACTTACCACAATTTAGTAAACAGAGCCTTAACAGCGCTGAATTAAACTAATGAAAAGAAAGGGATATTTACAGGATAAAATGTTTTGGTTCATATTTAGTTCATTTGCCAGCTTACGTTTGAAAGAGATCACCGGCCATCTTCAGACACAAATCAGGAGATGGCCGGCCATCTCTCAAGGCCGGTGAAATCAGCATAATCGAATGCCAATTTTGGCCAGCCTCAACTTCAGTCCGTCACAGAGCCGGCCAAACTTCAAGGAGGCATGTCGGAATGGTAGCGAAGATATGCTGGGACGTGCTTAAGAGATGGGCGCCTTCGGAAGATAATGGAAAAAAGAAGGGCGTCCCTGGCGAGAATTTGGTCCACTTTAGTTGGTCCCATTTTTTTCAGGTCCAAGTCCCAAAAAAAGTGCCCGAACTGACCAGATGATCACCGGAGGGAATCGGGGATCACCTCCCCTGACTCCCCCAGTGGTCACTAACCCCCTCCCACCCTCAAAAAAAACAACTTAAAAAACTTTGTTTGCCAGGCTCAAATGTCATACTCAGGTCCATCGCAGCAGTATACAGGTCCCTGGAGCAGTTTTAGTGGGTGCAGTGGACTTCAGGCAGGCAGACCCAGGCCCACCTCCCCCTACCTGTTACACTTGTGGTGGAAAATGGGAGCCATTCAAAACCCACCCAAAACCCACTGTACCCATATGCAGGTGCCCCCTTCACTCCTTAGGGCTATGGTAGTGGTGTATAGTTGTGGGGAGTGGGTTTTGGGGGCCTCAGCACCCAAAGTAAGGGAGCTATGCACCTGGGACCAATTTGCGAAGTCCACTGTAGTGCCCCTTAGGGTGCCTGGTTGGTGTCCTGGCATGTGAGGGGGACCAGTGCACCCACAACCAAATGCCTTGGATTTGACTGGGTTTGAGATGGTCAGCCTCGGTTTCCATTATGGGCGAAACCCGAGGCCGGCCATCTCAAACCTGGCCATCTCTGACATTTGGATGGCCCCAACCATATTATCGAAACAAAAGATGGCCGGCCATCTCGTTTCAAAAATACGGTCGGCCCACCCCTTCGCAGTGCTGTCCTCGGAGATGGGCGCCCTTAGAGATGGGCGTTCTCAATCGAAAATGCCCCCCCCCCCACACGGCATGTTTGAAGGCATCAGGAACAGTCGCAGTGGACAGTGAAAGATTGAAGATATGACAGATAAAAGGGATGACAGTAGGAGAAATAGTGTTAAGTAGATGGGTGGGAATAGGATCAGAGGAACAGGTAGTTAGTTTCGAGGAGAAAATAAGATGTGTAGTTTTAAAACGTTTTCAAAGCTGGAACTAGGTTTGTGAGCCCTTGGACCAATGCCGAGGAGCGGCAGCGGCAGGCAAAACCACCACACACCAAAGGCAAGGCAGAACTCTGACAAACAGTGAGACTTCACCTGCACTTAGCCGCCCTTCCCCAGGAGTTGAGCCCCTGGCTCTAGGCGGCCGGCAGGACTTACTGGACAGGGCCGGGACTGGATATCAGCTATGCAGCACAGGGACTGAGGGTAAGAGGGGAAAGGAATGAACAAGGGCAAAAAGGCAGGAAACTGGGCTAGGACTCACAGACAGACAATACAACACAAGGCAGGGAGTGGACAAGCTAGGGGACAGAGACTGAAAGCTGCAAACAGCCACTAACACAAGAAACAAGTACGGACAGACAAGGGCCAGAACTAGAAGCTGCAAGCAGCCACAGAAGACAGACAACACAGAACCTAAGAACTACACAAAGAACTGCAAACCAGGAACAAGACTAAGAAACAAACAATAGCCCTAAACTAAACTACACACAGACTAACTAGAAATCAAACAAGAGTCAATACAGGAAAACCAGATCAGGCAGACGTGCACACAGCACACCAACAAACCTCAGGGCCTTAGGCGATGCAAAGGCAGAGCAGAGAGTTTCAAAATGGCTAATAAGCCCAGCAGCAGCTGAGGCTCACTGCAGCAATCACCAGGCAACTATGGGTGCTGTGCAGGTTCAAACAAAAAGAGCAAGTCTGGCAGTCTAGAAGATCTGGACCGGACTGGCCTGAAATCTTGAACGGGCAACAGTAACCAGACAGTCCATTGCAGCCACCAGCTCTGCCCACCAGGTGGCGAGAAGAAGGAGAGCACGAAACATGGGCACAACCGTGACAAGTTTCCACTTCAGTGATTTCAGAAAAGGAAGAAAAGGAGGCAGGGTTTGGAGGGTTGAGAGAATGGACTAAGGGAAGGAGAGGTGGAGGTGACCTGGTTGAGAATTCAAGTTTAATCTTGTGAACCTTATCATGAAAGTACTCAGCCAGAGTCTGGGGGGGGGGGGGGGGGAAGTGAATGGGGGGGGGGGGGGGTTGAAGGTGAAGGCACTTTGAGGAGAGAGTTCAGTGTGGCAAAGAGACATTGAGGGTTTGAGAAAAGAGAATTTGTCAACTGGATGTAATAGTCCTGTTTGCAAGTAAAAGAGCAGACTGGAAGGAGGTCAGCAAGAATTTGAAATGTATGAAGTCAGCATGGGCACGGGATTTCAGCCAAAGGCATTCGGCAGAGCGGGCACAGGAACGTAGGTAGCGGATTCAAGAGGTCAGCCAAGGCTGGGGTTTGGTACGTTTTACAGAACGGGGAATGGGAGGAGCGAGAGTATCCAGAGCAGAGGAGAGAATAATATTATAGGAAGACACAGCCTCATTGACAGACTTGGATAACATAGTGGTAGAGAAGAGATTTGAAACACTGGAGGACAGAGTAGAAGGGTCAATAGCCTGAAGATTCCTAAATGTATTAGTTAAGATTGGACAGGACTGGGGAGGAGGGTGTTTAAGTGTGAAAGTTATCAGATGATGGTCAGAGAGGGGAAGGGTTAAGGCACAGAAAGTGGAGAGTGAGCAGTTTGAGAAAAGGATAAATCAAGACAGTGGCCATTCTGGTGAGTGGGGGCAGTGGAGCACAGCTGAAGATTGAAAGAGGATGCTAAAGCAAGCATAAGAGAAGCATAAGAGTCAGCATGAATGTTAAAATCCCCAAGAATGAGGGAAGGAGATGAAGGTTCAAGAAAGAAGGAAAGCCAGGCATCAAAGTCAGTGAGAAAAGAAGAAAGGGACACCACCTCTGCGGCCAACCAGGCGAGGAGTATGGGAGAAAAGATAACCTCCATGGCTTAGGGCCGTGACTGAAGCAGAGTCTTCAGGGTAAAGCCAAGTTTCAGTTAGTGCATAGATCATATGCATTATATTGATTTAGTCAGATATTTTAGATGCCCTATTCATGATTTGCATCTCACATGCATTAGGAAAATTTGATATTAGAAAGCCAATTTTTGCATGTAAATAACAAATTACCTATTGGGTAAGGGGGCATGGTTTGGACATGTTTTAAGTGAGGTCAAAAAATGCACATATATTCTCCATTTCAGAAAGGGAATGCACCTCTCTGAACTCTGACATGAACCTCAGGATTTACACCTGCACCTGAGGACATCTATGATTTGTTTTTAAAAAGCTTGTTTTGTACAGCACTATACCGGAGGGATTAGGAGAGGTCACCACCTTAATCCTGTGGTGTTTTTTCTTCACAAAATGGATAGTACCTCATGTTTGCTGGCTCAGACACTAATTTGATGAACCTTAGCGTGTAGGTGTCCAAACTGGCAGGTTTACATATCGATTTATTGGCACCTGCACATTTATGATTTGCAATAGAGATGGCAGGCATAAAATTTCCATTTTGTGTAATTTCTCATGTTGTTGTTTAAGGGAATTTGCTTTATTTAGTTTGTCTAGCCATTTTGTCATTCTGTATATTTATGGTAATATTGTGCACTCTTTGTAAATAGTGTGAACTATGTGAAAAGAGGATGCACCATTTGAGAGAATGCGCTATTTTGTTGACTTTGCACATGTGTGGTGGTTCCACTATTGGGAAATAGTGTTTACTATTTCCATATAACCCCAGATTCTATATATGGCGACTAAAGTTGCATGCACAAATTTGACAGCGCAGCCAAACTGAACAACTTAATTGTTTAACAAGCCAATTAGTGCTGATAATTGCTAATAATAAGCAATTATCAGCCCTAAATGGCAATAATTAGAATTTACACATGTAACTTTCTAAATGTATTCTGTAAAGTGCTGCACATAAATTTTAATGTGCAGTGTTATAGAATTTGCCCGATCCATGCCTAAGGTAGGCATTTATACTAGGTTTTAGTTGGCATAGATGGTTGCACCTAAATTTAATTGTAGGTCTGGGTGCTAAACATATTCTATAAATCGTACCTAACATTAGGCTCAGGTTATAGAATAACACTAAATGCATTTTATACACCAATTTTTTGTGACATTTATAGAATCTAGTCCATAGTGCACAGTATCTCCAAATAGTGCACACTATTATCAGTACGTGGACAGTGCACTCAATTGAAGTAGAGGTTGACCTTCAGTCTGTCCCAGTTTGGTAATGCTTATGTTCTTATGTTAATTGTTAATGTCTAAAATATCAGTGAGGTTGATGTGGTAAATACATATCTAAGAGGTGGCACTTACTTATGTATGTTGGACCTGCAGAGTAGGGATAGGCTGCCATTTGCAATGACATAGGAAATGTCAACCAACTAAAGTAGAGATTGACCAACAGACAGTCCAACGCAGGAAGCAGTGCTTATAAAACACTGTATTTGCTGCTTGGACAAGGGGACCTGACATGGTCCGTGTTCTGGCATGATCAAATGCCTGCCTTAGGGGTCACAATATTGTTCAAGAAGAAAACAAGCAGCCTAAAGAGGTTCCATGCAGAAGAAATCCAGGAAATGCAGCATAGCCCTCCATACAATCAGCTGACACCATCGGGCTACGCTGCATTTCCTGGATTTCTTCTTTCAAGAGGCACTAACCAGTTAAGCATTGCCCAGTTAAACCCTTTTGAATGTTGACCCCTTCAAGATAATGGCAGTTCTTATGTAACAGAAATTACATTTTATACCTGAGGTACTTGATATAATGTTTTATCAAGCTTACAAAAGGCACATCATATTCTGTACTAGTTTTCTTTAGACCTAAACTACTGGAAACAGGAAGTTGCACCAGAGAAGGCAGAACATGACTGCAGGAAGGCTCTTAGGGATGGCAAGTTTTAAAAATGGCCAGAAGGGGAGTAGGGAAGGGAGAGAATTCCTGGACCACTTGGTGGGGGGGAGGGTACAGGGCCTGCCTGGGCTGACTAATCATGATTAAAATTGTTAATTGTGCAAATGAAGGTGTTAATGACAGTACAATTCATCAAAAGCCCTATTATACTTATTATTATTATCAGTTTGCTCAGTTTCATTTGTGGCACATTACATTGAAAAACAAGGTACAATTTTATCGACTTCATCACTTTTTTGGGTTAATTTTGTAATGAAGCAAAATAAGCCTATTTTGTTGTATTGTTCATTTGATTTCAAAAGAAATTCCTAGTTGGTAAAACTGAATGTTTTTAGCCAATGTTGCTTTAAAAATTACACCCTTATGATTAGCAAGAAACTGACATCTTTAAAAGGCTTTAATTAGTCTCAAGTTACTGAAATGTTTACATCTTACTTTTTCCCCCAGTAAAATGTTTTACGTAATCAGTATTCAGTTAGGGGCTTAAAGGTTACTCTCATTGCTCTCATTAATGCTGGAGAGTTAAACCATAAACAGGCCACCTCATGAATAGCAATTTCATTATCTAATTTAGGACTCACTTAACAGAAGAGTTCAAATCCAATTCTTTGTGTTTTTTTCCTCACCTTCGTGAAAGATTAAAGACTTGCTGAGGATCTCCATTCTGAATGACATATGTGATTGGATCATTTTCCCGGTCTGTAGCCTTGAGGAATAAAACACAATTTAAACATTACATCAGTGTTCCCATTTCAAATACAAAACAGAGAAAACACTAATAAACAACCTTGAACAAAGCAATGCTGTAGTCTCAGACCTAAAAAGCTTTAATGGAGGGCATAATAGCATTCTTAATAGAATATTCTTCTGTAGGAATGAACCACTACCAAGGCTCAAAGTTGATCAAACTTGGGGCTAGATCTATTAAATGCACTGCTATATCAGGTACTTTAACACACATTTATTTGTACTATTTACCACAGGGCCTATTTTATGCAATGGGACCTATTTACTAATAAAACACATATTGCCTAAGCGGTATATGATCATAACACAACATTGTATAAGTATTACCACTGGCTGCCTATCTCTTTTAGAATTAATTTAAAAAATTTGAAAATAGCCCATAGTGCTTTTTATAATAACAACTTTATATTTATACTCATTATCTACTTCTTATATACTATCAACACTACTAAGGTCCTTACAAGACTATAGGATGGTCATGCCACATCATAGTAGAGAACATGATAAACGGACTAGGAAAAGAGCTTTCCTTTGGTTAGCTCCATTGCTTTGGAATAATCTGCCAAAAACATTAGATAGAGAGGCAGATCAAAATGTTGTTAAAAATTCACTTTTTACAGGCATTTGAGGAAATATAGTAGGGAATTTGAAGATGCTACAACATAAACCCCCAGTTTCTATATAGTGTGTTTAGATTTAGGCACCAAAATCAGTGCGGATTCTATAACATTGTGTGCTTAATTGGCTTAAGAAGCTAATGAGCACTGATAACAGCACTTAATAATGAGCACTAATTGGCACTGATTAGAAATTAGGCACAACTCGCTAAGCGTATTCTGTAATGATGTGCACCAAACTTCTAACATGAAGAAGTAAAGGGGCATGGTTATGGGCGTGGAAATTGGCATTTCATGGGCATTCCAAAATGTAGGTGCCTAGTTATAGAATATGGTCCAGTCCGCTAAATTTATGCGCTGAGATTTACACCAGGTTTTTGTTGGCACACAGATATCGGTGCTGAAATATCAACTAAGCAAATTCTATAATTGGCGTCTAAATCTAGGTGCCAATTATAGAATACACGCTTGACATTGATTTCAGCACCAATTTTGTTTAGGCGCCATATATAGAATCTCCTTCAACATGGATTATAATGAGGAACAGGGATAGGCTTTCCTGTAAAAAAAATATTTTTTAAATTGTATTTTATTATTTGTTTTACTGTGTTTTGTATACTTTTTTAAAATATCAAGTTTTATGAAATATAAATATTAATATAAACATGGGTACACACTTACTAAATCTAGTCCTTAGGAAGCAATGTTTCTTCTTTTTTTTTTTAATTTGTAGAGACTGTTTATTGAATAAACACATGTTACAATACAATAATTAAGACATATAATACAACAAAGCAACCTGCCACAATCTGTAAAGCACAATACAGACAGTGAAAAAAAAAACCTCCCACAGCCAGTCTCCATATTTTAATAACAAGAATTTTAACCCACAGAGTTCATACCCCTCAACTCCCCTCCCCAACAACAACCCTCCCTTCACCAGCCTTATAACAAATAGGTCTAAAACTCCCACAGCCAGTCTCCATATTTTAATAACAAGAATTTTAACCCACAGAGTTCATACCCCTCAACTCCCCTCTCCAACAACAACCCTCCCTTCACCAGCCTTATAACAAATAGGTCTAAAACTCCCTTTCCCTTAAACAGAACAGAATTTCAAAAAGGGGTCCCACACCAATTCCCATCTATGCAAAGTCTTCCTTTTCACTGCTGTCAGACGTTCCATCTCACATATATACCACAGTTTATAAATCCATCATGCCAATGAAGGAACCATATGCACCTTCCAGTGCTGCGCCAGATTTAAACGAGCAGCATGCATGGCATGACGCACCAACAATGATTGCTGAAGAGTAAGCCCTATTGGCTTCTTACCCAATAAAAATACCACCGGATGCCACTGCACCAATCTACCCTACCATTACTGAAGATGAGACTAAACCACCCTCTAGTAAGCTCGGGCCTTAGGACACAACCACCAAATGTGACCTATTGTCCCTGGTACCATACACCCCCTCCAGCAGTTAGGAGACTCATTGGAAAACATATGATGCAATCTCACCGGCGTAAGATGCCAACGATAAAATAGCTTAATTGCATTTTCCTTTACAGCACACACATCATAAAGACCCAGGGACTCTAGAAATCCTCTCAGGGCCTTAGAAATTCTACAGTCAGTTGGAGAAGGAAGAGTTGAGCGGTCTAAATTTGGTTGAATAGTAGCATTAAAATCCCCAGCCACAATCAACTTGCCTCAAGCAAAAATCCTCAAGGCCTGGAGAATTTGTATAAAAAAGGTATCTTGATGCTCATTTGGCACATATATACATGCCAAAGTGTATTCTTCCTGCTCCAACAAAACATGCACAAATAGATAATGTCCCTCTGGGTCCCTCTTCAAATGAAGGAGCTGCACCTGCACATTCCTCTGAAACATAATGGCCACCCCTTGCTTCTTAGTACCTTTCACATCCGAAGCATAATAAACGGTTGGATAATGAGAATAAGACAATAAATTCTCATGCTGTTTAAGGAAGTGGGTCTCCTGTAGAAACACCACATGTGGCTGCACCAGGCACAACTCATGAAGTAGAGAATGTCTTTTAAAAGGGGAATTCAAACCCTTAACATTATAAGTAAAAACTTTAAAGTCTGCCATCAAAGCATCCAATCAAGAAATACCAAGTTGTGGAAATTAGTGGCAAAAGGAGCTGAAATACACACCACAAACACCCTCCCCCCTACAACTCCCTAACCTACCCAACCCCCAACCCCCCTCCCTATCTCCATTTCAAACAGGTCCCCAACCATCCCCACGGTCCCAAAACAAATCGGTAACCCCCCCCCGGATGGGAAAAGGAGGGCATAACCCCCCCCCCCCCCCCCGGCCCCAACACAACCATACTCCTATCACAACCAACCCCCACTCACACTTCCCCAAAGCACACATACAATTAATATCCCTTCAGCCCCATTAAACTGTAAAATAAACCACCGCAACACACACGTGACCCAATCCAAGTAAAGACTCAATGATTAAAGACAAAATGTCGGCAAACCATATCTCCTTCATCCACTAGATTCCATCCATAACTGGCTATTTCTTCAGGATGAGCTTTTCTCCCCCACCACACTTGTACACTGCCTCTTCTTCTGAGTAGATTCGACCCTCTGCCAACGCTGTGATTTCTCACGAGTCTCAGGCGCCATCACGATCGGGGGATGTGCAGAAGGAGCCAAACCCTCCGCATGTAAAATTCTCCATGCCTTCACAGCATAGAGAAAGTGGGTGGGCAACTGCTTTCCTATCCTTTTTTAAATTTTTTTTTATTTATAACCATTTAAAGTTTTACAAGCGATAAAACAACTTGCTGGAAATACAGAGAAAGTAATATGTAGGAATTATTTCAGTCAGGTAATTCTATTCTCTTCCATAGACCACTAAATAGGGAGAGTGAAACAAGATAAGGAGATCAATTAAACAGTAAACAGAAAAAAAACATGATATTAACCTGATTACCCCCAGATATTACTCGTCTAATTCATTATTCCACATTGATCATCTGGTTGGCTTCTTCAAGGCCAATACGGTGTATAGTCAAATCATGTCATTGAAAAACATACTTATTGTCCAATATTAGTTAGAAATAATACATCTGATTACATTCTTTCTCTTTTAAAACCCAGAAGTTATTTAACAAATACATATACTTAAGTCTCTAATTCAAATCCCACTGATTAAAGTAATCCCAGTTTTCACAGGCTTCACTCCTTTTAAAGTAATAATTTGAGGAAATATTTCTGAGGAAAACTTTAGGAGTCATACCCGGAACTCTGGGAAAAACAATAATCTCGATATTAATCATCATCTATAATAATATTCATTTTATTATTCAAAATTTCTGGTCTATTATCATAACCACTTCTTGCTCATGTAGAATCATTTGTTATATCAATTTTTTTACTCTCAAAGGGTTCAGTTGAATTGTCCATGTAACTCTCTAATACAATTATATCTGAAACAAAATTATTTACTGCCACCGTTAGATCCCGAAGCGCCTTCCAGATGGTATTCAATGCAACCTCCACGGGAGCCAAAAGCTCCAAGTTGATTTCTCATAGGTGTTTAGGAGTGGTTCCGCCCAGTGGCGTAGCCAAGGGTGGGCCCAGGTAGGCCCAGGCCCACCCACTTTAGGCTCAGGCCCACCCAGTAGCAGCACATCTATGATGTGTCTGGCAGGGATCCCAAAGTCCCACCATCCAAAAACTCCCAACAACTGTCCCTCCTGTATACCTCGTAAATAGCAGACCTTCACCTGCAGCGAGCAGCGACCTACGCACACCGCCCACACCAGCACCACAGCCCCTCCTCCGATGCATTCCCGCCTATGTGGAAACAGGAAGTTGCATCAGAGGGAAGGCTATGGGGCCAATATGAGCAGCGTGCACCAGTCGCTGCACGCTGCCGGTGAAAATCTACTATTCAAAAGTCAGGCGGGGGGGGGGGGGGGTTGAGAGACCATATGGCATGCAGGTGAGAGAAGGAGAGACTAAATCACCTGTGGGATGGGGCATGGTTCTTCTGCCCAACCATCTTGGGCCCAGGCCCACCTAAAATTGGGTGTCTGGCTACGCCCCTGGTTCCGCTGATTCGGGTTCTGCTGTAAACGTCCTCCGTCTCAGCATATACCTCTAACTCACTCCTCCACTCCTTTGGACATGGTGGTTGAATAATTTGGGAGCGATGGAGTTGTTTTTTCCAGGTCCAAGAGCGTCGAAGCTCCTTCGCCGGCGCTAATCAAAGGACTCGCCAACCCTTTCATCTGTGGGCAGTTCGTCGCACAGCAGTTCCGCACTTGCTGCTCAGGGGATAAAATGCTGGCCATCGGCGGCTGACCACCGGTTGTCCCCTTCCTCTCAGTTAAGGTAACTGCAATTGCAGAGAGGAAATTTACGTAAAGAAGACAAAACTTCAGAGGGCAGCTGGGCCGTTGGGCATACGAACTTCAGGTCACCATCTTACCACTCTCCCAGTTTGGGACACTCTTTGTCTGGTTTCTCCTCAGAGGCCTGTCTGATATGGGTAACCCTTCAGCATAGCCCTCTAAGTCATTGAAACACACAAGCCCCTCCACCTCTACAAGGTGGTGTCCCTTCGGAGGGGCCTGACACTAACTCCCACACTCTCTTGCCCTCCCACCGACATCAAACTTTCTTTTTTATATTCCACTGCATTCTTCCAGCTACCCTCCCCCCAACTCTACCCAAACACAAGGACATGGAATGAGAAGATGAGTATGGGTGGAGTGGAAATGTATTGCAGTTGAGAGGATTTGGGGGTAATTGCTTTATTGAAATACCAGATTAACAGGATGAAGGGAATCAGAAAAACATGGGCTACACTATGGTGTAATCACCATGGAAGAGTTTGACAAGGCATTTTCAGTACCCCATTGGATAACTGACCTCCTTGCAACACCACAGATAAGGATATTTAAGAAAGCTGTGTCTAGGCTGACACCATCTGGTCACAATTAAAAGCCAATTGAGAAGAAAGATTAAGTTTTAAAGTTGGTTTATATTATGGTTATAATTAATAAAGTTGCAGCCTTTATTTTCCAGTAACGGGGTGTGAATTATGATATTTAATAAAGGGAAAGATGAGATTGGTGAGTGTGGAGGAGGTGATGGTGCAAATGCTTATGTTATAAAAATATTTTTCAGGAGTACTTTTAAAATATCCTAAAGCACATGGTTTGGAGTGAGGTATATTTGAAAGGTACTAATAAAACAGGGAGATGAGAGAATCTCAATCGAGAGTTTTACCATAAAGGTAAAAGTAGCTCAGATGCCTGGAAGTAAAGAGCAAGTTGAGATGAAAGATTCCCATCTATACCTGCTAGGCAGGTTGTAAATACAAAAAACATACTTTGAAATGCCTGTGGGCAGATGCTATAAATCTAAATGGGATATCTAGAGGTAGATATAATAGGCATCTTGGAGACCTGATGGAAGGAAGATAACCAATATGACACAGTAATACCAGGAAACAAATTATATGATAATGATAGGGTAAGTCATATTGGTGGAGGATGGCACTATAAAACAAGAATATTGAGTCAAATCAGATAAAAGTTCTGCAGGAAACCAAATGCACTGTGGAATATTTATGGATAGAAACAACATGTGTGAAGGGGAAGAGAATAGTGGTTGGAGTATATAGTCCACCTGGACAGAATAAACAGGCAGAATATGAAATGCTAACCAAAATTGAAGGACTTACATGTATTTTCAAAATCCACTAAATTCACTTTCATCAAAAAATGAGCTTTAGCTTCATAAAGACAGTGGATATTGATATCTACTAGCATAATTAAGATCAAAAGTGTGTTTCTTTTACCTGTATCCAAGTTAAAATAAGATTTGTTTCCAAAATCAGCAAGTCATATGACTGACCCCGTAGCTAGCACATTATTGCATTTCTTCCAAAGTCTAACTATTGACCTATTAATAAATTGTAACAGCACCCTTATTGGAGTGTGCAAATACTGCCGCACAATGGACTCAATTCTATAAATGGTGCTCAAATTTGGGCACCAATTAAAAATCGGTGCTAAGAGAGCTGAGAAGTACACTGTATGCAAATTCCAGGAAAGCCCCAATCCCCTCCTGTGGCTGTGCCTGCTTTCTGATCCACATGTAAAATTTATAAGTGGATCCTAGCGCCTAAAGATGCATGTGTAAATTTAAATTAATGCCAATTAGCACTGATAACTGATTGTTAGTGTTCAATTCTCAGTGCTAATAGGCCTAAGTGTCAATTGAATTGTGTGCAAATTGGGTACACACTCATATTTGCGTGCACAATTTTGTGTGCCATATATAGAATTAGGGTGAATATATGATGCACAAGGGTTATCAATAGAGAACTATTTTCCAGTTCATGGTCATTTGTTTCTTCCACCTGATCAGGTCTTTGGTAGGATTGAGAAAATGCTGCATATAAAGGAGACGGTGCCATTGCCAACAGATTATTATGCTGTTTATGCAGAGTTTGCAATGTCATGGTTTTAGGTAAACACAGGTATCTGGAAGATTTCAAATGTCAACATTAATGTTATACTTTTTAACCTCTATCCCCTGGATTCTATATTGTGCAGCTAGAATTCCATGCAGTTCTGTGCATAAATCTAGGCATATTCTATAACTATGTATATAGATTAATTTTTTTAACAAGCAGTTAAGCATAGTTAACAGCTCTTAACAATAATGAGCACTAATTGGCAAAAATTAGAACTTACAAGCGTACATTGCTAAGCATATTCTGTAATGTACTGGGCCTAAATTCTAACATGCGCAGGTAAAAAGGGGCATGCTTATGGGTGTGGAAATGGGCATTTTGAGGGCATTCCAAAATCTACATGTGTTATTATAAAATATGGGCCAGTGCGCATAAATCTATGCACAGGGATTTACATCAGCTTTTCATTGGTGTAAATGGACATGTGTAGATTTAGTCACATGAACTACGCCTAAGCATATTCTAAATACTGCACATAGATTTATTTAGAATACGCTTAGGTGTAATCGCCTAACGCATGTTAATTTTAGGCGCCACATATAGAATCGAGCCCTATTTCCTGAAGTAGGTTCATAGCAGTTTACAAAAATACATTCATTCAAAAATACAGCAAAAAGAAAGTATACAGTATAAGGTAAAATACCAAAGCAAAGCCTTCTTTAATACAAACTTAGGCTTTAAGTTGTCCAAGACAAAAGCTTTGAGATGAAAAGGTGCAAAAGTGGGCTAGAAGTCTCTGTACAATGCAGCCTTTTGCTGGCATGTCACTGGGAAAAAAGGGAAATCAATGAGTGTTTTTAATGTTCCCCCTGTTATGCTTTGCTGTGTTGTTAACTCTGTAAAAGCATCAGATATTTTTAAACTACTTAAGGTTGCTTGTATAGATATACATTCCTCTGCAAACTTTGCTAAGCGTTTACAATCCTGTATGTCGGCTTGCATCAACCAAGACTACCTATGCTACTGCGAATTATGATGTAAACACCATCTGTGCTGTTAAGTCCTGCTTTGGATATAT
Organism: Microcaecilia unicolor; assembly: GCF_901765095.1. Taxonomy (NCBI): domain Eukaryota; kingdom Metazoa; phylum Chordata; class Amphibia; order Gymnophiona; family Siphonopidae; genus Microcaecilia; species Microcaecilia unicolor. Next base: position 89,558,795 of record NC_044035.1, read on the forward strand.
ATTATTTCCACATTTGTTGCTGAGTGTTATTACAATATGCACTTTTTGGACTAATAAGATCACGTTGACAGTGAAACAGGACCGCTCTTGGGCTTGTTGTGACTGTATTTGGATATTAAGATTATGGAAACACTTATTTAAATTTGGTGAAGAAGAAAAGAAAATTACCTATTATTCTTTCCTGAAGAGAAGCATATTTAATATATGAAAACTATGGTGATATGCTTGTGATTTTGCAGCAACCTATTTGGGAACCTGTTCTTAGTTTTGCCATTTTTGCACTATGAGGGGAATTCTATAAATGGTGTTCAAAAATCAGATCAATTATGTGACTAGAACAAAGACAATTATGTATGTTAGAATGTGCAAATGGAGGAAAAGACCTCAAAACTGTCTGTAGAATAAAGACATTTTTAATACTTGATGTCTCAACAGACCGTCTTTGGACCAAGGGAGCTTCAATACTCAGAGTTTCAACAGCCTGTACATAATCATCAGCCAAAAACCTCCAGACTTGTGCAAAACATGTTTTAACAAATCAAAATATGTGAAACAATTCTTTTTGTCTATAGCAAATTTACTTATGTTCAAAACAAGAACACTTAGCTTATCAATCCTGACAGGGTCCCGTTTCACTAAATAGCTTCTTCAGGGGAACTGCCATACTAGCTGTGCTTGAAAATAATCTGTGAACAAAAAATATTATCATCATTGCACTTATCAAAACATCAAACATTAAAACAATGATCAAAACAGCTTACTAGCAGAAAACATAATGTAATTCTGATTACATTACTGGCACAAAATTAAAAATGACACCACCTCATAGAGGACACCATCAGCCGAACAGCCAATCCAAATAGAGAATGTAAAAAACAAACGGACTCAAATAAAAAAAGGCCGCCCATTCAATACTGGAATTGAGACCAAAAGGTTCACAAAATCTCATTCTGTAAATCCAACGTTGCTCACATTTCAATAAAACTTTATTGCAGCCTCCACCATGAACGTTCCTCACCACTTGATCAATGAGCAAGCAGGATATCAGATCAAACTATGGAGTGCACTAAATTTACAAATCCAGTTGATGGAATGGTTTATAAAATTAACACCCATTCCAACAGTGATTCTGATCATGTGGTATATATTTTGAAGTGTCCATGTAATAAAATTATGTAGACAAAACCATCAGAAAACTATCTATTTGCATTAATGAGCATCAATCCTGTATTCTAAGAAATAAAAGTGGGCCACCCGTGGAAGCACATTTCTGCACTTTCAATCATAGTTTTGATCAGATATCCTACTTGGTCATTTATCAAGTGAGGGGGAACGTTCATGGTGGAGACCATGAGAAAGTTTTATTACAATGTGAGCAACATTGGATTTACAGATTGAGATTTTGTGGACCATTTGGTCTCAATTGCAGTATTGAATGGGCAGCCTTTTTTTATTTGGCTCTGTTTGTTTTTGACATTATCTATTTGGATTGACTGTTAGGCTGATGGTGTCCTTTATGAGGTGACACCATTTTTAATTTTGTGATACCAATGTGATCAGAATTATGCTATACTTTGTGCCAGTAAGCTGTTTTGTTCATTGTTTTAATGCTTGATGTTTGGTAATTGCAATGATGATTATTTTCTTTGTTCACACATTAAGTTCATTAGTTCAAGCACAACTAGTAAGGCATTTCTCCTGAAAAATCTATTCAGTGAAACGGGACCCCGTTGGGATCCATAAGCTAAGTATGCTTGTTTTTAACATAAGTGAATTTACTACAGGCAAACAATTTTTTCACATATTTTGATTTGTTAAAGCATGTTTTGCACAAGCCTGGAGGTTTTTGGCCGATGATTATATACAATCTGTTGATCCTCTGAGTATTGAAGATCCCTTGGTCCACAGATGACCTGTTGAGACATCAAGAAGTAAGCATATCTTTAGTCTACAGACAGTTCTGAGGTCTTTTCTTCCATTTGCATTTTTTATCATACATAATTATTGTCTTTGTTCCATTCACATCATTGGACTGAGCTTGCACTATTTTTGTGAATGTGACCTCAGCTTTGTGTTAAAAAATCAGCTCCAGGAAAAAATCAGCACTACGCAGTCTTTTATAAAGAGCACTTCAAGTTGAGCATTCTTTATAAAACAGTGTTTAGAGCCAATTCTTGTGGCTAATGTTGAGTGCTGGTATTTAAGGCAGCTGAAATATGATGTAAATACCAGCGTTTAACTCATGGTATTTTGGTTCACAAATGGCGCTATTCTAGAGAACTCTGTGCAAATTTTCAGAACATCCTTGACCATCCCCTGGCCATGCCCCCCCACCCCTGTACATGCCCCCTTTTGAGTTGTGCGCTATGGGATTTAGGCACTCAGGGTTATAGAATAGCAATTGATTGTTAAGCCCCATTAATTCATATTTGATAACTCATTAACTAATTTGGTTGCATGTGCATCTTGGATCAATGCCTAAATTTCGGCACCAATCTTCCTGTGCCATATAATATCACAATTTGGCTATTTATACACATACAGTAAGTTTTCTGCTGTTTCTCAACAAAAACTTTTTTGATGCTAATGGAGTTTTTTTTATATGACAAATGATGGAATAAGCTGTTGTGGTTTTATGAACAATACAGTTCTCAGGTCTTTTTTCTTCATCATGTTTTTGACTTCTCTTATAGTGCTATAAAATTAAAACAGGTTTCCTCTGTAGCTGTGTGTTGTGTTCAGACCTCATAATTAATGGCATGTATGGTTTGGTATAAGGTGCAACTCTGTTGGGACCACTTGGCAATGATGATCATAACACAATTAAAATTGATAATAACTGGATGGAGAATACTAAGGAAAGTTATTGCACTAACATTTAACTTTCAAATGGAAAATTATTATACAATGAGACAAAGTTGACAAGAAATTAGGAAAGGGAAGTCATGCCTAACTAATCTACTAATTTTTCTTGAAGGAGTAAATAAACAAGTATTAAGCTGGACAAATTGATTTGTGCACATGGGTTTTTAGAAGGTGTTTGACAAAGTCTTTCATGAGAGATGCATGAAGAAATTAAAAAGTCAAGGAACAGCAGTCAATATCCAATTGCAGTTTGGGAATTGGTGAAAAAAATAGAAAATAGAATTGGGCCAAATGGTTAATTATCAGAATGCAAAAATGTGAATAGTAGAGTGCCTCAGTGAACTGCACTGGGACTGGTGCTTTATGATTTGGAAATGGGAACAACAAGAGATGTGATCAAATTTGTAGAGGATACAAAATTATTCTGGTCACCGTATCTCAAAAAAGATATAACAGAATTAGAAAAGGTTCAAAGAAGAGTGACCAAAATGATAAAAGAGATGGAACGCCTCTCATATCAGGAAAGGCTAAAGAGGTTAGGGCTCTTCAGCTTGGAAAAGAGATGAATGAGGGTAGATATGATTGAGGTCTACAGAATCCTGAGTGGTGTAGTAGAAGTGAATTAATTTTTTATTCGTTCTAAAAGTACAAAGACTAGGAAACACTTAAGGAAGTTACATGGAAATACTTTTAAAACGTATAGGAGGAAATATTTTTTAACTCAATGAATAGTTAAGCTCTGGAAGTCTTTGCCAGAAGATGTGGTAACAATGGTTAGCATATCTGGGTTTAAAAAATGTTTGTACAAGGTTTTGGAAGAAAAAGTCCATTGTCAGCTATTGAGACAGACATGGGGAAGCTACTGCTTGCTCTGGGATTGGTGACATGGAATGTTGCCACTATTTGGGTTTCTGCCAGGTACTTGTGACCTGGTTTGACCACTGTTGGAAACAGGATATTTGGCTAGATGAACCATTGGTCTGTCCCAGTATGGCTATTCTTATGTTAAATCAAAAGTGGCTTTTGAGAAATTATAGTAAGTGTTTGTAAGTAGGCATCCAAGTGGTTAAGGAATTTTAACATAGACAAGTAAAAATGTATGTACTTAGGGACCCTTTATCAAACAACTACTGCCCAGTAAAAGGTATTTCCAGGCAGGGCCGTGCCTAGGGTCTCTGGTGCCCCCTGCAGACTATCAGTTGGTGCCCCCCCCCCCCTGTGAAAATGATAGCTCACCACTTGCCACACTGACAGGAATTGTCAGCAATATTCTTAGAAACAAATTGCTATACATTGCAAAATAAGATAGCAGATGTAAATTCCCAAAGTGGACATATTCCAAACACTAAAAGGAAAATAAAATTAATTTTTTCTACCTTTGTTGTCTGGTGACTTTCTTTTTCTGATCATGCTGGCCCAGTATCTGATTCTGCTGCTATCTGTCCTCTTAACTCCGTTTCCAGGGCTTCCTTTCCATTTATTTCTTTCCTTTCCTCCTTTCTTCTTCATTTCTGGTCCTCAGCTTCTGCCTATTTTCTTCATCCATGTGCAGTTTTTCTCCTCTCTTCCTTTTCCCTCATTTCATCTCCTTCATCTCTCTTCCCTCCCCTCTATGTCCAGCAATTTCTCCTCTCTCCCTGAGCCCTGCCCTCCCATCCATGCTCCTCTGTCCCCTGCCCCCTCCATTCATCCCTATCCAGCAATTCCCCTCTCTCATTGAGCCCTGCCCTCCCATCCATGCCCATCTATGCTCCTCTGTCCCCTGCCCCCTCCATTCATCCCTATAAAGCAATTCCCCTCTCTCCCTTCCATGAACTCTGCCCTCGCATCCATGCTCCTCTCTCCCCTGCCCTCCTGCTCCCATGTCCCCAACTGCCCGCCCTCTTCCCCCCCCCCATTTCTTTTAAATTTACCTTCGTCCGGCAGCACAGGCGCAGCATCAGTGAAGGAGGCGGCGCTCCCGATGTGACTAGCATTCCCTTCGCTCTGTGTCCCGCCTTCTTCTGACGTCATTTCCTTGATGTCAGAAGAAGGCAGAATACTGAGCGAAGGGAAGGCTAGACACACGTCGGGAGCGCCGCCTCCTTCACTGACACTGCGCTGACGGAGGTAAATTTAAAAGAATAAAAAAAAGGAAAGGGATGTTGGGGGAGAGAAGAGGGCGGGCAGTTGGGCAATGGGAGCAGGAGGGCAAGGTAAGTATGGTGCGGCGACGCCCCCCAGAGGACGGCGACCCCTGCCGTGCTTACCCCGCTTACCGTGTTGGCACGGCCCTGTTTCCAGGCCAGGAAGGGAAATGGCCATGTGATAAGTACAACATTTGTGTGCAGTCATTTCCTAGGGGAGCCCTTACCACCTTTTTATTTTGTTTATTTTAAAAACTTTTAGATTGACTATTTCTTCTCAAGATCAATGTTTCTCCTACCTGCTTCAGCTGGTAAGTTCACTTGCTGTACCTACTTTAACCTCCATGGTGAATGCTTCTGCACTGGAGGGCATATTACCTGATAAATTGAAAGAATTGAAAGTAGTGACTGTTCATTCTTTATTAAAACAACTAATTTGGACCCTGATGTTCCAAACAATTTTAGACATGTTTCATCACTGGTGGTATTGGGTCAATTAGATTCACATTTGACTATGGTTGGTGCATTTGATGATTATCAGTTTGGTTTCTGGAAGGCTCATAGTATGGAGTTCTGGTTTGTGTTGATTGTGGATGACCTGAGGTGGGGAATGAACTGATATTGCAGTTACTTGTATGCTGCATTGGATCACTCTGCAACATTTTACACAGAGGGGCATTTTTGATATTTTACAAAAAATGTCCAAAATCTAAATAGAAAAAGAAGGTCATGTTCAAAAAAGAAAAACATCTTTTTTTGTGCCTTTTTGTTTTTAAATACTGTTTTGAACAAAGTTTTGTGATTTGGACAGTTTGTTTTTTGGTCCTTTTTAAAAATAAAAACAAAAAACGTCCACGTGCAAAATGCACAAAATCAAGCCATTGGGATGTAGGAGGAGCCAGCATTTTTAGTACACTGGTCTCCCAGACATCCCAGGAGATAAATGGGGCATCTTATGGGGCACTGCAGTGGACTTCAAAAACATGCTGCCAGATATACATCTCACTATTGCTCCCTTAGTGGTTAGGGTGGTGGACTTTGGTCCTGGGGAACTGAGGAACTGAGTTCAATTCCCACTTCAGGCACAGGCGGCTCATTGTGACTCTGGGCAAGTCACTTAACCCTCCATTGCCCCATGTAAGCCGCATTGAGCCCGCCATGAGTGGGAAAGCGCGGGGTACAAATGTAACAAAATAAAATCCACTACCCCCAACTGTACACCACTATAGTAGCTCTTATAGGTGAAAAGGACACCTAAATGTGGGTACAGTGGGTTTCTAGTGAGTTTTGGAGGGCTCACAGTTTCCACCACAAATGTGACAGGTAGAGAAATAGGGACCTTAGTCCCCCAAGTCATGATGCTCAAAACATCTTAGTTTTAGTCCTGGACGCTTTTGTTTTGTTCCATTATGGCTGTAAACCATCCAAGTCTACGAACACCCAAATCCCACCCTTAACACACCCTGACACGCCCCCTTGTGTTTTGAAAGCTCTTCTGATGGACTTCATAGAAAAACATCTAAAAATTGTTTTTGAAAATATTGATTTGGACGTTTTTGTGAGAAAAACGTCCAAATGTTGCTTTATGCCACTTTTTAGATGTTTTTCTCTTTTGAAAATGAGCTCCACAGTTAATCATAAATTTGGATACAGTAGTTGCAGTTATTTTAACATTTTTGGAACTGTATTGAATTGGTTTATTTATTTTTTTACAAGGGAAAAAGCAGGAAGTTTGTCTGGATAAAACTGTTTCATCTGTTTGACCTTTAGCAATGGGAGTATCACAGAGATTGTCCCTGTCTTCTGTTCTTTTTAACCTGTATTTGGCATTCAGTTCTTTGCATTTCAGGATTCTTAGGAGCAATTTCTCACTTGCATGAAATGCTTTTTCTTTCTCACATTGGATGACAGTAAATAAGCTTGTTTTGAAAATGTCAAAAATTGAAGTTGAACTGTGTTTCTCAATATCCCTATTCAGATTCTCCTTTGTAACTCCTTTTTTGTGCGACTTTTATCCTATGTGCGCAGTTTGAGAGTTTTGTTAGATACTGCATTAACTATTAAGCCACAAATTCATGCAGTAGTAAGTTCTTATTTTAAGTTGAGGATATTAAGCATGTTGAAGTCTCTGGTTCCATTTTCAGATATCCAGACTGCTCTTCAGAGTCATTTTGAGCAGCCTTGATTATTGTAATCCCCTGTAGTTTGGTCTTCCAATTCAGTGTGTTGTCTTCACAGGCTTCTCAAAATTCAGGAGGACATTTATGTGGAGTTTCCAACTTTGATCATATTGTTTTGCATCTTTGTGCCTTGCATTGATTACCAGTTGCATCTTGGATTATGTATACGATGCTATTCATCAGGCTGTGCATCATGTAGACACCAATATTTGAGTAATGTATTATGCAATTATGCTCCAGCTAGGCCCTTATGTTCTGAAGGCCTGTTTTTGCTTTCAGTTCCTTCATTTAAATTGGTTCATTAGGAGGAGACTAAAGAATGTGTATTTTCAACTCCTGAAACAACCAAAATCTGGGCACAAAACCTTTCACAAAGAGTCCAAGAGTACAAAAAGGGTAGAAGAAGAATGTTCCAGGATAAATCAGGCAGGGAAGGAGTCAAAGCTTCAAAAAACGTAATTCTTCAACAGTACATCAACAATATCTCAATATTCCAATAGTCATTGACAATATAAAATCTGGGTCTACCAAAGATGTCAACACACTAGACTAGTGTATTGACATCTTTGGCGGACCTAGCTTTTATATAAAAATTCAAAGTGAAAAAAAAATCACAATTTATTGTATTACTTAGTCAAAGCATGTTTCTGTAATTATCCTGCTTATTACTATTATTTTCCCCATTTTTTAGAGTACTTTCATTATTTGGAGTTGGAAGTTAGGATTCCCTTTTTTAAATGGCCTTGAAAACAACTTTAATAAAATAAATTAACGAAAAGAACCAAACAGTAAGAACATTAATTCTAAAAAACCCAAAAGAACTGATAAATACATTGAAATTTTTTCTTTTGTGGATAGCTCTGATCTCATGTGTAGCTGTTTCTATATTATGTGAATGAGCCAGAAAATCTTCTTGGTTGCTTAGTCTCTAAGTACATGGCTTATTGATGCAGTTTCCATGAAAATGTCATACCCTCTCTGACCACTGATCAAGAAATAATTCTGCAAAAGGGGGTTACTATTTAAAGATGGGTTGAACTCAACAAGCTGACATATAAGCAGACTCTCAGGATATTCCCCAAATCCCTTTCGAAACATTTTTCATTATTTATACCAAAAACCTCTCGCCAGATTCAGTAGTTTCTTCAAGCTCTCCTTCTGTCCTCTCTTACACTTCTGTTCTTTCCCACCTTTGGAAACTAACCTGAGAGTCTTCCTATATGAGAACGCTTGGGGCCCTGTTTACTAAACTGCGCTATATACACTCTAAAAGTTTTAGCACATGCTAACACTAGAGACACCCATAGGAATACATGGGTGTCTCTAGTATTAGCACATGATAATTTTTAGTGTGTGCTTCAAACACTAATGCACTTTAGTAAGCAGGGTCCTTGATGTTAAACCAGATGCATGAAGTAGCTGAGGAAAATTGATTTTACGGCAACAAAAGCCTAAAAACTCTATGGAAATAGCTGAACATATAAAAATACTTTTCTAAGTTCATTTTTCTTCATGAAGCCTTTTTTCCTTCAAATAGTCTACAGCAAGCATGAAAAGTGTAACCCAAAAGAAGGAAGACAAATGAAAAAGGACACGAGAATAAAGCATGATAGAAAAAGATGGAAAACAAATGTCTAGCAGTTAAAGCAGAACATAAGTATTAACATTTCAAAATGATGTGGGGTGCCAAACAGAAAACAAATTACCCCCCCCCCCCCCCCGGCCACAGTGAAGTAGCTTGCTTAATATTGGGGATACTCAGCACCCACAGAGCTGTCTCCTATGAAACTGAGGGACAATAACCAAAGCTGTCATAGTTTATTATATTGTATGTGTAGCTGTATTTTACAATTCAGTTCAAATTCAGTAGCTGCTATAGCAACTCTCACATTAGGCTGAATATAGGTTATCTCAGATAAAGCTCTTTTTAAAATACATTTTTCCACTTTCTGACATGAAGTGTTCAAATAAATATTTCTCCCATCAAAATTAAAAAGAAACATAAGAAAATAATTTCAAAATATTTTTTATTCATTATATTTTTTTCTAATTTATTTGATCTTTTAAAATAAATAAACAAACCTTAACTATGGATTAGTAGCAGCGCTATCATATTTGGATTTTGATTCCCAAACCTCTGCTTCCTAGGTTATCTATTCACAATTTCGGGGGGAGGTTCTCTTAGACACTGCACAATGGCATGGACCTAATGGCCTGGTTTGGGGGACGGGAGGGAATCATCATCTGTCATCTCTGGCCAAGGAATGACATTTCAATGCCAAGACAACTTGAAAAGAATGAGAGAGGAGCCCAAGGGAGCATAAGGCAGTGACTGGGTCAAAATCACTTTAAGTGTTTAAATGAATGACAACTAAAAAAAACATGTTTTTTTTCTAAAAAAAATACTCCTCTCATTCTGTATGCAGTTTCTTTCAACCCTCTCTACCCTATCCTCTAATAAACACCTGTTCTTCCTCCCTACACTCACACTGTGCGCCATCTTTATATTTTTGCACAGTACAAAGGGAGCTGCATTTCTTTGTATTCATTTGATACTGTACAGCATGTAGAGCATGGCTTCTTGAGAGTTCCATTTCATATATGTGTGTGCATTTCTATCTTTAATTTGTGATCACTTAATCTGTACTCTTTGAGGGTCTATCTGTATTCTAAGCATGTGATTTAGACCAAGTGTTCTGTAACATGGGATTTCTATGTAGATATCTTCAGTAACCTAGCTTATTTAGCTTTCCCAGTAGCTGTATCAATGTTCTAGAGCACTCTCCAATATTTATAGTGCTGCCTTTCTGTATAGGTTCTTTGTTATGTGAGTTTAGGAAGTTAGTGCTGTTATGGTATGCTAGATTTATTCTATAGTTTTTTAGTGAATCTGTAGGATTTTGTACTACTTCACAGTATACCTGGTACTATTACTGAAATTACACCAGGATAAGGCTTTTGTTTAATGTTGAGTTCTTCTATAACAAACATCCAAGTTCTGCTAGTACCCATTGCTAGGAGAGGGGTTTCTGTGGATGCAGAATAAATGTTCAAAAAGAAAAAGATGAGTATTATAAATTGTATTGTGATTCTTGCTTTTCTTTTCTGTTCCTTGGAATGCAAGCATCTTGTATCTCCTTTAAAAAAAAAAATACTTTTACAGTACATATAATACTATTCTTGCTCTGTTACTCCTGTTGGAATTCTGAGCAATGTGCAGCACAGAATTCCCCAGGGGCGCAGGATTCAGCATTTTTACGCAGAATTCTGGCGTTCTGGCCATTCGGCACGGTTTATAGAATAACGCTTACGTCCAGGAATCGTGCCTAACTTTAGGTATGGCCATTTAGGTGAGTATCCCTGTTATTCTATAATGATGACTGTAAATTATAGGAACACCCCCATTACACTCATGACCTGCCCATTTCCACAACTCCTTTTTCAGATCATGCGTAAATTTAGTGCCAATAATTGCTTGTTAAAAAGCCAATTATTGGTGCTAATTAGCTCATTATTCAATAAAATTTCATGTGCGAATTGGGTGTGCAATTTTTGGCAACTTTTATAGAATTAGGGGGTATATACATAGGGGATGATATTCAGTACCTATATGGATGGCTTATTTCCCCAATATTCAAAAGCATTTAACCAGCCAGTATTGGCACCTAGTTGGAAAATGCCTGTGATCTTCAGAGAGGGATAGCCAGTTATCTCCAGCTCAATATTGCCAGTTAGCAGCTAGCGGCTAGTTGGTTATATTGGGCACTATAACTCAGTGGCGTAGCCACAGGTGGGCTTGGGTGGGCCAAGGCCCACCCATTTATGGCTCAGGCCCACCCAACAGTAGCACATGTTTAGTGGTAACTGGTGGGAATCTCAAGCTCCGCCAGCTGAAGATTTTCCCCCGATGGTAATGAAAACGCTACTCTCCACGACACCTGCGCATGCTCAGTTTTCAGTGCATGCCTGCTGCCAAGGTGGAAAGAAGTGTTTTCCCACCAGCTGAGATAATTTGTTGGGGGGGGGCAGGGGGGGGGGAAGAACACTTGGTGCCCACCCAATTCTTGCCTAGGCCCACCCAAAATCTGTTTTCTGGCTACGCCCCTGCTATAACTGACTGTCTCCTGATTTTCAACCCCACTTTAGCAGCTATATTTGGCCACGCGAATATATGGAATAGCTTTGGCCAGTTTGAACATAACTGGCTAATTCTGAATATCGAGTTAGCTGGTTATGTTCAAACCACCCCAAAATAAAGTAGATATTCAATGTTGGTCAATCGGAATGGCCTGGCATTGAATATCCGGGTTTAGTGCTGACCACAGGAGTTAGTCAGGTTAGCTCCCGTGGTCTGCATATTGGCGCTTATATGTTTGGCTCAGGTGCTCCAGGTTGTACCTGGTTTTGCCACATCCAGGTACCGACTTGGTATGAAATGAACATTAAATTATACATGCACTTCCACTGAAAATGGTTACTCAAAGATGCTTGGACATTTGGTGGTATGCTGAATATCCAATTGCTTGTGAAAAATGACCCCTATGTAGCCTAGGAATAGGTTGTGTTCTTTTTTCTTGGGACAACCACCTGACCAGTGTTCTGAGTGAGGGGACCTCCCTGCTCCTTCACTTGAGCTCTGAGGAAGACCTACAATTTGGATGCCTTGGTGGGGGAGGGGAGGGGCGTATCAGCTCATCCCTTGCCACAAGCAGCAGATTGCCTTGAGCTATCTGATATCTGCTGGTTCATACCACAACATTTCAGTGTACAGCATTGTGTACCTCTAGTAGCACTACAGAAATAATAAGTAGTAGAAGCAATAAGATTGGTCCCAAGATGGAGAGTCGCCAAAGCAAAAGCTGGCTTAGGTCACCACAACCTCTTTGAGTTTGCCCTGCCTGCTTGTTATATCACCTTTCACAGATAGATGGACAGTAACATGAACAAACTAAAATCATAGATGGTTTTTATATTATAAAATGAGCTTTAAAAGTATGTCTTAACCCTGATGAAATGAAAGTGTTACTATGGGTCCAGAAACAAAGCAATCTATGAGACAAAGAGAACAGAATAATCAAGAAAAATGGGATTGCTCTTTAAAGTACTAAGATCATTGAGGTTGTAGAAATAGATTAATGGCATCATGGCAAGATAAAGTAACTTCTGCACAGTGTTAGTCTTTCTCATGGAGAAAATCTTAACTATTTTCCCTTTATTCCAAGCTGTAATAAAATGTGCATTCATTCTTTAAAAAGTTTAAGATAATATGTTGTTTTCAGGCACTACAGAGAATTGCAAAGCATAATCATTTATTTGATAATCTGACACCTCAAGTAATCATAAGACTTCGTATGTGTCATGACTTATACCTCCTTCTTCCCTTCTGGTCACTCAATATTTAAAAAAGAACTAACTGGTAGTCAATTGTCCATCTTCCCACGAGCTCAATTTTTAAAAACAGACTGTGTGGCAACCAATTCCTCTTCCCACCCTCCCACCAGCAGTTGATCCTCCAATATCCTTCCTGGTTTCTGGATATTGTCCCATGGTCAACAACCCTAGTCCCTCCTTGCCTCAGAATGGCAAATCATGCCCTTAATAAACATTTAGTGACTGTGGTCTCATAAGTCAAACCAACTGACATATGCCATAACTTACGAATCTCAGAACTAGACAGAAAAAAACTCCAAACTGGCTATGCAATCTGTTTCTGTAGAAATGAGTTTAGAATGTAAACATTCAGATAACAAAAATATAACTGGTTTTTGGTGGGTGGGTTCTAATCCCTACTCTGGCTATGGTGTTTCTACAGTCAAGGATCAAACAGATGATATAATAGGCTACCCAGGGTGAATACTCACTGAATAGGAGATTGAGTAGACTTTTCTGTAAGGATTTGAACCTGGAGTTTACATTGCAAATCGTTTCCTGGCTCTTACAGTCCTAGAAAACCCTGTGAATACCAAAAATGTGAATATGGAGCCATTGATCCTATAGGAAAAAGGAGGTTAGATTCCTGTGTGACCATGTTTGGTAGCAAAAAGTGTACAGTGAACACCATAAGCTCATCATTTCATGTAGCCTTCTTATAAAGAATAGCTTACTTATAATATTGTGCATTTTATAAATGCATTTACATTCTGCTTTTTTGTAAAAGTACAGTATATAGAGTCTTTTGCTATAACAATACTCATGAAAGGTCTATGAATATCTTCATCCTCATAGGAGCACACTTTCATTTTACTTGCAATGCCCGTGAATAACAAAAATGGGTCACACTTTATTTTCTGTGAATAGCGAACACACGGATAGCGAGAACACACTTTATATTTATAGTGGCTATCAGGGGAATTTTTGAAAGAGATGGGCGTCCTTCTCTCAGGGTCACCCAAATCAGCATAATCAAAAGCAGATTTTGGGCGCCCTCAACTGCTTTCCGTTGCGGGGACGACCAAAGTTCACGGGGGCGTGTCAACACCATACCGAAGGCGGGACTGGGGCATGATTAAGAGATGGGCATCCAAAAGGTGCCCGAATTGACCAGATGACCACCGGGGGAATCGGGGATGACCTTCCCTTACTCCCTCAGTGGTCACCAACCCCCTCCCACCCTAAAAAAAATTTTAAAACATTTTTTGCCAGCCTCTATGCCAGCCTCAAATGTCATACCCAGCTCCATCACAACAGTATGCAGGTCCCTGGAGCAGTTTTTAGTGGGTGCAGTGCACTTCAGGCAGGCAGACCCAGGCCCACCCCCTTCCTGTTACACTTGTGGTGGTAAATATGAGCCCTTCAAAACCCACCCAAAACCCACTGTACCTACATATAGGTGACCCCCTTCACCCCTTAGGGCTATGGTAGTGGTGTACAGTTGTGGAGAGTGGGTTTTGGGGGGGATTTGGGGGCTCAGCACCTAAGGGAAGGGAGCTATGTAACTGGGAGCAATTTCTGAAGTCCACTGCAGTGCCCCCTATGGTGCCCGGTTGGTGTCCTGGCATGTGAGGGGGACTAGTGCACTACGAATGCTGGCTCCTCCCATGACCAAAGCGCTTGGATTTGGTCATTTTTGAGATGGGCGTCCTCGGTTTCCATTATCGCCAAAAACCGGGGACGACCATTTCTAAGGTCGACCATCTCAACATTTAGGTCGACCATCTCTAAGGTCGACCTAAATGTTGAGATTTGGGCGTCCATGACCGTATTATTGAAACGAAAGATGGACGCCCATCTTGTTTCGATAATATGAGTTTTCCTGCCCCTTCGCTGGGACATCCTTAGAGATGGACGTTCCCGTTTGAAAATGCCCCTCCACGTTTCTTTACCCCAAAAAGTCAGATTGAAACTAAGTGGTGGCCCCATAAAAGTGTATTTATTTACAGGAGACAAATAGGGGCAGATTCTATAAATGGTGCTCAAAAATGGGCAATGGAAAAGGTCAGTATTAAGTGCAATTCTATAAAGGGCATCATGCTTAGTGCAGATTTCTGTGCCCTAACTTTGGGCACCAAACTTACACTGGCTGAAACATGGTGTAAATCTTGGCACCCAAGTTCGGCACTCTGACCCTGACTCTGTTGTTCAGTAACAACACATGCAACTTTTCAGAAAGCCCCTGATATGCCCATACCCCTTTCGAGTTTTGTGCTATGGGATTTGGTTGCCCAGCATTATAGAATAGCTTGAAGCCAGCTGCACAAGAAATCCCCAATTGGTGTCAATTTATGTCAATAATGGTTGTTAGCATCCAATTATTGCTCATTAATACCCGTCATCCAATTAACATGCATGTACATCTTGGCAGCGTGCCCAAATTTGGGTGTCCAAATCTGAGTGCCATATATATAATATGGGGATTAATTACTAAAATACAATCTACAGGCAGGTGTAAGTGAATTTTATATATAATTTTTCTCTTAAAACATGGTAACAGGTCCTAATGAACATGACTACTACATATCCTTTTCAGGCTCAATGGAGTATTCTGGGATAACAGTCTCTTTTTCCCTGAGCTGATCACTACCCAACCATCTGAATCCTTCATCAGGGCAGGCATGGTATAGGCATTACTTACAATTCTCAAAAGTCACTGGAAATGATTCCCAAAGAAAGGGGATATTCTCTAAAGCAATAGTTCTCAGCCCAGCTTTCAGGACACACTTAGTCAGTCAGATACATATGAGAGTTAGTGCATGCAGTGGAGGTAATGCATGTAAATTTGTCTCATGCATATTCACTGTGTATCTCCTGAGAAACTGATTGGATGGGTGTGTCCCGAGGACATCATCAGCATAGATATAGAATTTTGTGTCCATTGACCAAAGCAGCTCAGCCTGAGGCTTGAGGTAGATATTAAATAAAATGGAAAATAGTATGGATCCCCATGGCACCCCACAGTCCAGTGCCCAAGGTAACGATGTGCTGTGGCTGAACAGAACTGATTGTTGTCTATCTGACAAATAGAATTGGAACCAAGTAAATACTGTGCCACTGATACCTGTTTCTGCCAGTCTTGTAAGCATGATATTATGATCCATGGTATTGAAGGCTGTTAAGAAATCGAGCAACATTAGTATCAAAATAGATCCCCTGTCACAGTTTCTGTGCAGATCATCAAGAAAGGACACAAGAACTGTCTCTGTTCCATACCCAGGTCTGAAGCCAGATTGACATGGGTCTAGCCAATTACTTTCAATTATTCAGTCATTGAGTTAGACTGGTTGGTAGTTTTCAAGCTTGCTCTAGTCCAATGAACTCTTTTTCAGTAGGGGGCACACCACAGCTTTTTAAAATGTTTTTGGCAGCTGCCTTTCCATAAGAGAGGAGTTGACAATTTTATTGGCCCCTTCAGTGAGGCCTGTGCTCGCTGATTCTACCATCTTTGCTGGGCAGGGATCAAGAGGGCAGGTTGTAGGCCATAGACCTTGCAGGATATTTTCAAGAGCTTCCTCCATGACCTGGTTGAATGAGTCCCAGATGGGTGTGCATGGTGGGGAAGAGGGAGTATTCTCTTCATTAGCTGGTAGGAGCTTTGATGGGACTGTCTGTAGGTCCTGATGGAGACCTTTAATTTTGTTGGCAAAATAAGTGGCAAGATCATTGCTGGTTAGTTGTGACTGGGAAGGCTGGTTTTGTTGTGGGGTTTGCAGTAGGCTGTTTACTATTTTAAATAACTGCTTGGTTGAATTAATATTAGGCATATTTTCAAAGCACTTTGGGAGGCTAAGTTCCATAGGTTTCTATGGAACTTTGGGAGGCTAAGTGCTTTGAAAATAAGCCTGATTGTGACCCGCTTGGAACTATTCATGATATTAGTGGATATAAGTCTAGTAAAATGTAATGCTAAATTATATATATATGACCCTAAAATATATAACACATCTAATTTATAATAAAACAAATAGCATACGCTTGCAGTAATCAACCTTCACATTAGTGGCCATGATATAGCTTGAAGTAGAAATTCCACTCTAGCAGTTTAACAGCAGTGTTAACCATAAATATACATCACCGATCTCATTACCCTAATGTTCACTACTGTCCAGTAATAAATTGTGTAACAAGTGCATGACCTGCAAAAACAAATAAATAAATAATAGAAAAATTGCTCACGTTAAATCTGGCTTAGCATGTTGGAAAATCCTGTGTTCGAATGTGCTAAGTCCAGATTTTACCAGACTTTAGTGAAAGGGCACCTTAGATATTCAGTCAGATTTCTTCCTCTACCTTTTAAGATTAAGTGAAGTTTCAAGTTCCATTCATTTCTATGGGAAATGAAGGGCTCCAATTCAAGTAAAATTAGTGACCTCAACTAAACTGGCCTCATTTTTAAAATGGCTAGTAGAGTAAGGGAAATAAGAAGGGGACATGCCTCCAGATGGGCAATTATAAAGGGGTTCTCCTACAGTATATAGATGGAAGGACCATGTTGGGAGGGTGGGTTACTAGAAGGGATAGGTGGGTAGTGGCAGGGCAGGAGTAATATATATGTGAACTAAACATATTCCTAGGGCCAAGATATTTGAGAGACACACTTAACCAGTCAGGAGCCATTTCTGGCCAGTTAAATTGATTTGAATATTGACCCACATATGCTTCATTTCTGTCCTTTCACCGCATTGTACCTAGTTTCTGAACTTTTCTCCACAGAAAAAGGTTGGCTGTTGTATATTAATATCTTTCAGATTTTTAAATATCGCTATCATATCTTTCATTTTCCCTGTAATCTACGGTATAAATAGCTAGACCCTTTAGCTTAGTCTCTATAATTTGTGATGCATACTAGGAGTTTGCAGTCCTAAAATATTTGTTTCATGTAGTTTCCTGTGTCATTTCCATGAGTTTTTGTTTTCTTCAGGTATTTTTTAAACTATTTTTATTTCAGAAGCAGTATAGTTTGTAGTGCACCCTTCCAAAAGAATGTGCAATATTGGGAAAAATTGCTCACTATTGGGAAATGTGTATGTGCATACAATCAGGAAGGGGTGTGCACTCTTCTGAAAGACTGTGCACTACTTCCCAACAGTGCACACTCTTTGCAAATATTCCCTAATTCTATAAAAGGCACCAAATTTTTTTTTGCAAATTTAGGGCCCTGTTTACCAAGATGCACATGTGTTTTTAGTGCATGCACAAAATTAGTGCATGCTGTGTAGGCACCCATAGGAATATTGTGGGTGCCTACACAGTTAGCATGAACTAAAAGCACTAACGTGCCTCTAGCGTGGCTTAGTAAACGGGGCCCTTAGGTATAGCCTGAAGAACTGAACACAATTTCAAGGTCAGGTCTCATTAACAACCTGTATAGAGAAATTATCAGGTCCTTTTACTTCTGCAAGTTATGCTAGTCATCAAATATGAGAGGGAAAGAGAGAGAGAGAGAATGAGGAATGAATAATAAAGGGGGCATGTACTTTAAAGCTAGGCTAAAATCATTACTTCGTGTGTAGTGACAGCTGATGGAAAAAGAAAATGTTTTATAAATTCAGCAATGGTTTAAAAATGCAGAAGATGCTAATTTTACGTAAAAAGAAAGGAAGGATTAGAGAATGAGAAATGTAATGGAAGGATATAGAGATGGTAATTTTGCACCTTCCATGTATAAATGCTGATACCTATACATATACCCCCAAATTGTATAAATGGCACTTAAGTTGGGCATTTAATAGGGCCAGTTACTTGTGTAACATAATTAGCTTATTGGTGTTTAATTAGAGATAAGTACCAATAACTGTCATTAACAACCACTAATTGGCACTATTCTGCAAATTGAGTGCCTAATGTCTCTCATATGTGACTCCAAATGGGGTGTGGCCAAGGAAGGGGCATGGATAGGTCACTGGCATTCCTAGGATTTAGATGCAGAGTTATAGAATACCTCCATTTCTGCACCTAACTGGCAGTAGTCAGGCTTGAACATTTACACTAACCTTTGGCGGGTATAAATGCTTGTGCCTAAGTTATGCATGAAAATGACTTAAGCTAATATTTTATAAAAACAGTTCCACGTGGAACTGCTTTTATAGAATGTGCACTTAGTGCACATCATCCTGGCGCTTAACTTTGGGCACCATTTACTGAATCTACCCCATAGAGAATAATTTTATAAATGGTCACTTATCTGTAGGCATTGATTCTATAATAGAAGATAGGTGTCTACTTTTCCTTATAGAATACTAGTATAACCAGCTGTAATACATGTATACAAGTGTATGTGTTCAGGTGTGAGTATTTATGCCAGCCATAGAGCTGGTGTAAGTGCTTATACCTAAATTGGAGAGATACATGTGTAACTTAAAGTCTTCTATAAATTCCGTACTGGGATAACAAACTTCTATAAAGCTATAATTTACTATCAAAAAAATTTGTTTGAAATTGACATTACAGCCATAATATTTGTGTCCTTATGTAATGCTAGTCATTAAATAACTGGAATCTCAAATTTCCTGAAAGGGGACATCTAAACGATTGTAAAACCCTCTATCACTTATAGGAGTCCTTTTCTTTCATTAGTTCCCATTAGGGGAAAAAAAACTGAACCGGAGGGGAAAAAATCTCCAAACTATAAGGAGAAAAACCACCGGTTCTAAAAAAAAAACCATTAAACTTATGAACAAATAGAAGAACCGAATATATATGACTCTAAATTAAAAAATCAAAAGGTGTCAGAAAGATCAAACAACTTCAGAAAAGAAACAAACAAACAAAAGGCTGAAAAAGGCCAGCCAGCATTTACCAAAAACCACTAGTGGAAAACCGTGCACTTATCTGACAACTTGCAGTGCTGCTCTCAAGCTTTTCCCGCATCACTGTTCTTTGACTTCTATTTCTCCGGTGCCATCACTATGTTGGACATCAAATGCTGGATACATATATGTAAGTGTGCAACCTGACCAGACTCCATCCATTTGAATGCGCAACTGCAAACTGTGCATTATTGAAGATCAGGGGCGTATCTGGGATTCGGTGGTATGGGGGGGCCAGAGCCAGAGTGGGGGGGCACATTATAGTCCCCCCCGCCACCGCCATTGCCACCCCCCTGCCGCCGCCGCCACCATTGCCACCCCCCTACCGTCGCCAACACCTACCTTTGCTGGCAGGGGACCCCAACCCCCGCCAGCCGAGGTCCGCTTCCTCTAAAAATATTCAATGAGCTGAGGTCTTTTAAGTTGTTCGTCCTCGCTCCCACTCCTCCGTGCTGCTGTTGAAACTCTCCGGAATCCAGTTTCGGAGTCTGTCTGACGTCGCTGACACCTTTTGATTTTTTAATTTAGAGTCATATATATTCGGTTCTTCTATTTGTTCATAAGTTTAATGGTTTTTTTTTAGAACCGGTGGTTTTTCTCCTTATAGTTTGGAGATTTTTTCCCCTCCGGTTCAGTTTTTTTTCCCCTAATGGGAACTAATGAAAGAAAAGGACTCCTATAAGTGATAGAGGGTTTTACAATCGTTTAGATGTCCCCTTTCAGGAAATTTGAGATTCCAGTTATTTAATGACTAGCATTACATAAGGACACAAATATTATGGCTGTAATGTCAATTTCAAACAAATTTTTTTGATAGTAAATTATAGCTTTATAGAAGTTTGTTATCCCAGTACGGAATTTATAGAAGACTTTAAGTTACACATGTATCTCTCCAATTTAGGTATAAGCACTTACACCAGCTCTATGGCTGGGAGCAATTTCTGAAGTCCACTGCAGTGCCCCCTATGGTGCAGCGACGTCATACAGACTCCGAAACTGGATTCCGGAGAGTTTCAACAGCAGCACGGAGGAGTGGGAGCGAGGACGAACAACTTAAAAGACCTCAGCTCAACGAATATTTTTAGAGGAAGTGGACCTCGGTTGGTGGGGGTTGGGGTCCCCCGCCAGCAAAGGTAGGTGTTGGTGGCGGTAGGGGGGTCCAGGGCGAAATGTGCGGAGGCCCAGGCCCCTGTGGCCCCCATGCAGATACGCCCCTGTTGAAGATATCTGCCAATTATGTATACTAGTGACAAGAATATCAGCATGTGCACGAGTACTTCTTACCTAAGTCAGTCAGTCTGTCTGTCTGTCTATCTATCTATCTATCTATCTATCTATCTATCTATCTATCTATCTATCTATCTATCTATCTAGTGCTAATTAACTATGGAAGCTATAAAAATGGTTTTATTAAACTTTATGAGGCACAAGTAAGAAATGGGATATTAAGGAAAACTACCTCCTTAGTCCCCCAGGAAATCCCTTGTTGAAGCAAGTACTTTCATTTGAACCTATGTATGCTGATGCCAAAGGGAATACATGTCTATATTGTGAGGAAGCCCATGATAGGACCCCTAGCAAATCAAGAATAAGTCCCAAGAGCAAGGAATCCCAATTCTCTGGGCTTTGAAATGTCAATTAAAAGGAAAGAATGACCCTTAGAGAGAAGACTGAAAACCCAGCTGGCTAGAGAAGAGGAAATAGAAGGACAGAGAAGACTCAGTCCATGGAGATAGAGCCTACAAACTCACAGGATGTGGAGGAGGCCAGCATGAGTAATATTGGAGGAGACAGTCCTAACGCAGCAGAGAAAGACATGGAGTTAAGTCTTTGAGCATTTTCTTCTGTCTGTTTTGTGCCCAAGATTTTTGGGAACCCTTTTTGAGATTTGTTTGTGGCAGCAGTGAGCAGACCAGTGTGAGAGAGGGAAACACTGCAAGGGCTGCCCAGCCCTGCTGGAAGCAAACTGAAGCCAGGGCTGTAGTTTTCCTTTTTGCTCTGATACTATAGTGAAATGAACTATAGACCTAACTTTGCTAAGAAAGACTAAATGGAACCCGAGAGTGGCAGAGATGGGATTGAAAGCCTCTTCAAGGAGAGGGGAGGGAACCCCACCCCCACCCCTATTAACAGGGACTGCTGAAAAGGAAAATACCCTAATCTGCCCACTTTGAAGCATTGAAGTGGGTTTGGTGGAGAGACAAGATGCTGGTCCTGTCTGGCAGAACTTAACGACTTTAAGAAGAGTACTGCAGAGGAAATAAATCTTCCTAAGACAAAGCTGTATTTGCCACTTGACTTAACATTAGGACTCTAATTTTGTTTTGAAAGTAACCAGAAAGCCATAAGTGGCTGCATGGATTATAAAATCCTCCAGAAGGGAACATATATTATCATAATAACAGACTTGTGTTGTTGGATTATAAGTGCTGCACATGTAGGGGCCACTCCAGTGTGAAATGCGGCTTGATTAGATGACCTGGCAAAAGGACAAACTGCTTGGCAGGTACATGCATACTCGTGACAATATATAAACATGTATTTTTCCTTTGTAAAATGGATAATTCATGTATACATTTTTGGCTCACCCCAAAAGTCTCTACACCACACCTCCTTGAGATCTCTGCATCTTTACCATGTCTATATATAAACAGCAGCTTATGTAGCCATTGCAATTTACATATGTAGAACTTTGAAAATGACAGAGAATACTAAAACCAGTCTGTTCATCATAGAAAAACATACATATGAGGACGAGATAGTAACAAAAAAAAAAATCTAATCCACCTCCATTACCCTTTGCAAAAGTAAAAAATGAATTTAAAGAATGGTGTCTGCTTAAAGCACTTGAAATTAGTGTTTCTTCAGAATTGGGATTCCTCCAAATTGTTAACTCTGAACAATGGCTCTCATTTATCAATGTATGCTTCCATTCCATGCTTCAATAAATCAAGACAGAAACGACTTACAGAACAGACACTGGTAGTCAGCAAAATAACTAGGCTGTCTGGAATAGGAAAGGGGCACTGCCACCTTCTGCCTTACCGGTATATAACATTTTTATAACTGACAGTAGGCTAGAAATTTTAGAATGAATATTAAATATAGCATTTGGTGTGAAATTAGTTTCTAAGGGTGAAGTAGAGAACATAGTAATGGTTTTGTTTTTGGTTTGTTTTTTTTTGGGGGGGGGGTGGATTTAAAAATCCATACGTTGACTCTTATCTGTACCAATTAAAACTTAGAACATTTTAGGGCATTTTTACTAAAATGTAGTAGGCACTTGGAGGCCCTTCTACTAAGCTGCTTAAAAGAAAACCTTTGTGGAAAAAAAAATCCTGCATTAACTGCCTAATGCAGGAATGGGCAGGACCTGGGTGGGTAGAGATGTCACCAGATGTGACAGCTAGTGCACAGGTTGGTATCGTGTGCTAATTGTCATGAGTGCAAATAGCACAGTTGAATTTAATGTCACCTCTAGAGGAGGTAATAAGTGCAGCTGTGCTACTGGCAGTCCAATAGCACAGTGCTCTCTCAGGTTTTACAGTAGCACTTCTCCAAACCCCCCTCATGGATCTTTCCAATATTCCCTCCACCAACACAAATCCAACTCTTAATGGCCCTTCCTGACCCTCACATCCCACCCGTTTGAAGAAGCCATGTCTCCCCATCTAAAACCCTATCTCCTCCAGAGGTGTAACCTCCTCCCCCCCCCCCCGACACCCCTACCTTCCCTCAGGACTTATCCAGGGGTTAGCATTGGTGCCTCATTGGTCCCACCCAGGCCAAGGGCACGTGGCAACTAAACGAGACACAGGTGGAGAATGAGCATGGAGAGCATACTGCAGTTAGCGCATGGCAACTATTGCAGGCTGACACAATTTTGCAGTTAGCATGGTGCACACAGCACCTCTTAAATAGAAAAGCACTATTCCCTGGACTCTATACATTGTGCCTAGGGATCAGCGCAGATTCTATTGCAATGCAAGCAACTTAACAAGCTTAACAAGCTAATGAGCTCTGATAACAGCACTTAACAAGCAATAATGAGCTCTAGCTGGCACTGATTAGAATTTAGGAGTGGAGGAGTGGCCTAGTGGTTAGGGTGGTGGACTCTGGTCCTGGGGGACTGAGTTTGATTCCCACTTCAGGCACAGGCAGCCCCTGGTGACTCTGGGCAAGTCACTTAACCCTCCATTGCCCCAGGTACAAATAAATACCTGTATATGTAAGCCACATTGAGCCTGCCATGAGTGGGAAAGCACGGGGTACAAATGTAACAAAAAAAAGTAACTCGCTCAGCATATTCTGTAACAAAGTGCACCAAACATCTAATGCATGCAGACAAAAAGGGGCATGGTTATGGGCAGGGAAATGGACATTTTGTGGGTGTTCTGAAATGTACATGCCTAGTTATAGAATATGGCCCAGTGCATCTAAATCTACGTGCTGGGATTTATGCCACATTTTTGTTGATGTAAATGGATACGCGTGGATTATGTTTAGTCAGCACTGATTTCAGCTCCAAATGTTTAGGCACCATATATATATAGAACCCCCCCCCCCCCTCCATATGTAAGTGCATTTGCACTAAGAACGACCAGGGTACCACACACGACTAGACATTTTAATGCATGATCTTGAAAACTAAATGCTGGACATGCCCCCTAATAGCAGTTGTGTTTAATTTGCATATACTATATGTCTTATGTTAAGTACTAGTAACTGCAAAATGTAACGCCCTTTGGTAAAATGAGTAATCTAAAAGCTCTTCAAAAATTAAAACCAGTGGAAACAGTCATGTCAGAAGATATTCCGTGCATCTTACTGTTATTTGCTGTGTTTGTATCACTTAATACCTGGCTTTAAGATTTCCTACATTCAAATTATTTATAAAGCAGAGTTAGAAATATAGGCATTTTTCTTGAGAACTGCAATTTTCTTTAAATAAAATAATTAGAAGAATCAACTGAATTGATGATATACTCAGCTGGAAAATACAGCCAGCTATAAGACTTTCAAAAATTTCCAGTCTAATAACAGAAAAAAATAAAAATTGTCATATAGGGTCAGACCAAAGGTCCATCAAGCCCAGCATACTGTTTCTGTGGATAATCCACGTAAGAAGTACCAGGTGGGATCCTAAAAATAACAATTTCTTCACTCCCAGAATTAATCAGTAGCTTTCTCAAGTCTACCATAAATTATTCAGTAAACAAAGAAAAAAAAAGCAGTTGTAATCAGACACCTATCTAGAAATAGGTAGTGCAGTCAAATATATGTACTGCCAAATTTTTATCCAGACCTGCTATTTGTCCTGAAGAATGGTCTAGACTCATTACTATAGTACAAATGTCATAAAGAAACTTTGGGTTGGAGCCCATGATGATTCATGAACTGGAACAGCCCTTGAAGCACGGAGAAGTCTGTCTTCTCCTTGGTGGCCAGAGTGAGGTGCACTCAGTGGTGTGCTGGTAAATTTTTACCAACAGGCTCTCTCCCCGGTCCACCTCGGCGCCCCCCCCCCCCCCCACCACTGCGCCCCCCCCCCATCCACCTCTGCACCCCCCATCCACCTCTGCGCCCCCACTTCTGCGCCCCCCCCAAAAAAATTGCAGAGCTGGCTATAGCCGGGGGGGGGGGGGGGGGGGGGGGGGCAATGCATTACTCTCTCCAGGAAAAAAAAAATTAAATGATCCCAGGTTCCAATCTAATTCATGTTTAATATGGGATAAAATGCCATAAATAAGTAAATAAATATAAACTTTTAACGTTCAGCACCTGATTCTCAAAGTGGACATATTCCAAACACTATAATGAAAATAAAATTATTTTTTTCTACCTTTGTTGTCTGGTGACTTTGTTTCTCTGATCATGCTGGCCCAGTATCTGATTCTGCTGCTCTCTATCTGTTCCCTTGACTCCGTTTCCAGGACTTCCTTTCCATTTCTTTCTTTTCTTTCCTCTTTTCTTCTTCATTTCTGGTCCTCTGCAGACTTGACTGTACAGTGGATCCAGCTTCTGCCTATTTTCTCCATCCATGTGCAGTTTCTCTCCTCACTTCCTTTTCCCTCATCTAATCTCCTTCCTCTATCTTCCCTCCATGTCTAGCATTTCTTCTCTCTCCCTTCTCCCCCCTCCATCCATTTCCAGAATTTCTCTTGCCCTCCCCTCCATCCATGTCCTGAAACTCTCTTCTCTCCCCTGCCCCCCTCTGCCCATCTATGCCCAGCAATTCTCTCCCCTGCCTCTCTCTGCCCATCCATGCCCACCAATTCTCTCCCCTGCCCCCTCTGCCCATCCATGCCCAGCACTTCTCTCCCCTGCCCCTCTGCCCATCCATGTCCAGCAATTCTCTCCCCTGCCTCCCTCTGCCCATCCATGCCCAGCAATTCTCTCCCATGCCTCCCTCTGCCCATCCATGTCCAGCAATTATCTCCCCTGCCCCCCTCTGCCCATCCATGCCCAGCAATTCACTCCCCTGCCCCCCTCTGCCCATCCATGTCCAGCAATTCTCTCCCCTGCCTCCCTCTGCCCATCCATGCCCAGCACTTCTCTCCCCTGCCCCCTCTGCCCATCCATGTCCAGCAATTCTCTCCCCTGCCTCCCTCTGCCCATCCATGCCCAGCAATTCTCTCCCATGCCTCCCTCTGCTCATCCATGTCCAGCAATTCTCTCCCCTGCCCCCATCTGCTCATCCATGCCCAGCAATTCACTCCCCTGCCCCTCTGCCCATCCATGCCCAGCAATTCTCTCCCCTGCCTCCCTCTGCCCATCCATGCCCAGCAATTCTCTCCCCTGTCCCCTCTGCCAATCCATGCCCAGCATTTCTCTCCCCTGCTCCCCTCTGCCCATCCATGCCCAGCAATTCTCTCCCCTGCCTCCCTCTGCCCATCCATGCCCAGCACTTCTCTCCCCTGCCCCCCTCTGCCCATCCATGTCCAGCAATTCTCTCCCCTGCCTCCCTCTGCCCATCCATGCCCAGCAATTCTCTCCCCTGCCCCCCTCTGCCCATCCATGTCCAGCAATTCTCTCCCCTGCCTCCCTCTGCCCATCCATGCCCAGCACTTCTCTCCCCTGCCTCCCTCTACCCATCCATGCCAAGCAATTCTCTCCCCTGCCTCCCTCTGCCCATCCATGCCCAGCACTTCTCTCCCCTGCCTCCCTCTACCCATCCATGCCAAGCAATTCTCTCCCCTGCCTCCCTCTGCCCATCCATGCTCAGCAATTCTTCTCCCTCCCCTCCCGCTCCCATCCATGTCTAGCGATGTCCTTCGCCCCCACCCTCCCCTGCCGCCCCCATCGTCAGTTTCAATTACCTCCCTCAAAGCCCTGCATTATTTAAGGCCCTGCTGCCCATCTCCAGCTGCCTTCCCTGCCTGCTTCTGAGGCGTTCGCGCCCTTAGTTCCGCCGCGGAAAAAGGAAATGACATCAGAATTACATCAGAAGGTGGGACTAAGGGCGCGAATGCCTCAGAAGCAGGCAGGGAAGGCAGCTGGAGACGGGCAGCAGGGCTTTAAATAAGGCGGTGCTTCGAGGAAGGTAATTGAAAGTGACAGATGGGAGCGGCAGGGGAGGGTGGGGGCGAAGGACATCGCTAGACATGGATGGGAGCGGGAGGGGAGGTAAGCATGGCACCCTCCTGCCATGCTTACCTCATGCAATGGAGCTGGCTCGCCCCGAACAACAACCGGCTCGCAAGAGCTGTCAAAATTTAACAAGCAGCTCTTGCGAGCCGGTGCGAGCCGGCTCCAGCACACCACTGGGTGCACTTATCAATATCCTTTGGTCAAATCTAATGTAGAATGCGCTAGGTTCCAAACAAACAGCATACCACAAATGTACAAATAAAGGGCCTGATATTCAGCACTAACTGTTAATATTCAGCCCAAAATAGCCAGTTATCTCTGTTGAATATTAGAGCTTAGAGGCTAGCCTCTTACCGGCTATGCCATGCGACACAGCTGGTTAAACACAAATATTCATCACTAACTGGTTATGTTTAGTGGTTAAGATAGGCCATGCAACCTATCATTAAGCACTGAACATCTGCTTAACCGGTTAAGTTGCCACGGACAAAACTGAAACCGGATATTGAAGGCCTGGCATTGAATATGTGGGTCAGCGCTGCCTGTCACTGGCTGAATATCGGGGACAAGGCTTTAATTTCACCAAACAGATGCTTATGCATGCAAACAATTTCACCTTGACTGTTAGTTCTAGAGGTATGTATGTTGTCAATCCTTCTCCTCTAGTTTGTGCCTTTGATGCAGTCTTTTTGGCAAAATGTGTCCACATCAGACATAAAACATCTGTTTGGTGAAATTAAAGTCTTTCTTTCTACTTTCTACATTGTTGGTCTGCTGTTTGTTTTGCTGCATCTGCACTGTAGATTACCTGCCTCTGTTTGGAGGCATCAGAAACTTAATTGACTTTCCAGAAGTCAAATAAAGAAATGTAGACTAAAGTACAATGAGAGATGACCGGTTGCTGTTGGACTTTTCTATCACTAAGTTTAAGCATCTTTGTTCATTTCTGTGGTGAAGGCATGTCATTGAGCCTCTGGAATCCAGTATAATTGATGTTGGATGACCACTCTTGAGTCCATAATTATATCATAACAAGCAAAATATGATTCAGAATGTTGGAGAGAACATCCACATTCTGAATTACATTGTTTTAGGTTGGCCATCTATGCTACCAAGAGTTGGTCACTGAACGAACATATATATAGTGGTACAGGTTTCATTGGAACTTCCAGTATAAATTCATGCCCCTGGACTAGAACTGAGGTTATATTTATTTATTTATTTATTTATGTATTTACTTTATTTGTATCCCACCTTTCTCCAAAGCAGGTAAGAAAAATCAATATACATAATCAATAAACACATGAAACATGATTAACAATAGAAAGACAAAAATCAATAAAATTTTTCCAGAAAAAAAAAAGAAAACACCTCTTACAATACTCTTCATTTTTCCAAGAAGACCTTTACAAAAAAGTATGTCTTTAAAAAAACATTTAAACTGTTGAATATTGTCACATGACCTTAGATATGCAGGAAGGCATTCTATGCAAATGGACCGGCAACTGAAAAAACTTGCATCTTTATCTCTACATAATGATACAATTTTGGGGAAGGTAAACAAAGTTAAGTAGATGTCTCAGGTCTTAATACTTGTCCAGGGTTATATAATGTAACCAGGTCTCCCTTCCAGGTGAGAGCTGGGGTCGACCCTGCTTAGCTTGGCTAGCTTTTCCCCGGTACGAGCTGCAACCACCGCCTTGCTGCACTGCTTGGCCTAGTTTAACTGCTGCCCAGCTGACCTGCGCCCAGGATCAGCTCACGACTGGGACACACAAAACTCCAGCAGTCTTATAGTTCTTGAAAACCACAGGTCTTTATTCTCTCAGCATCTTTTAATACAGCTTTAATCTTCAAGCAGTTTCTTCACCAAGAATGCAAGAGTCAGTTCAGTTTTTCCACATTCAGCTTATTAACAGAGTCCAATCTTAACTCAGAATATCACACCCAGCAAACCTTTGTCTTGCTCCCAATTGTAGCCTCCCCTCCTCAGCACTATCTTCTACCCTTAGATAGTTTATGGGTTAGCTTCTTCCACCAGTGGCTTCCCCACTGGATTATTTTATCCTCTCCAAGTATGCACAGCTTGGGCCACACTCCCGCCACAAAAGCCTTTACCTTTCCTGAGGAAGTTTGAGCAAACCCACCAACCTCCATGCACTCCTCCTTACCTTCTCCTTCCACCTCCTCTTTATTCCACTCCATCTCCTCCTCCCCAAGCTCCACCAGCTGTTCCCCATCTCCAGGATCAGCCTCATCTCCCAATCAGTCACTCCACCCTCCCCCTCCTGGGAGTTCAACTGACCCTGCACTGTCTTCTGGGAAGTGTAGTTCTTCTCCTGCATTACAGCTTTCCCTGGCAGTTTGATCCCTAGAGGGCGCCCTGTTCTCCTAGCTGGGCTGAATGAACGGGGATGATGCCGGCTGAAAGACCCACTATCCCCTTTCCCTCGCACCAGCCCTCCAGAGTGCTCACAATAATCATAAAGCATTATGAAAATATACTGGAACTGTCCCATATATACATTACAAGAAGCTTAAATTTAATTCTATAACTTAATGGAAGCCAATGTAGTTTGTCTGTTTTTTAATACCTGGAGACTTTGGAACTCCAGTAATGAGCTGCTGGTTGTTGGGATATTTTTTTCCAACAGATTCACATGGAAGATCTGAGTATTCTTTTGTAGGGCTGGCTACCTTAAATTCCATAGGTCCCATCTTCTCAATAATTTTGCAAAGGACCCTGCCACTTGCATAGTAGTGTGCTCTCCAATAAAATAGAAGCACCAAGGCTCTATCTCGAGTTGAGGAAAATCAAGAATGCCCAGAACAGGAAGAAGCAGCCATTAAGACAGGTTTACTGTACATATATGTAAGAAACATTTTGCTGCTCAGCAGTTACCTTTGTCTGCAAGACAGGACAGGCTCTCTGTTTTGTGTTTTGCTTTGCTCTCCTTAACAAAGGGCCTGGCGGATGTTCACCTCACAACACTTGGTGATTGTTTAAATGCTGACTGCAACAGGCAGATTTGGTCCTGGATATTTACTGGAAGGCCATATCCAGGCACCAGAATTGAAAATCCAGGGTTAAAGTCATATAAGAAGCCATAGGGGCTTTCCAGAGTCCTGGTTGATATTCAGCCCGGATGCGTATAAGACACTTTCTGCAGGCTCTGGCTGAATATTGGCTGGAACCCACATAAATTGCTCTCTGCTCCTCTGCATCCCCCTCCTTCCCACCCCACATGTATTTGAGTTCCGCAAAACTTCCACTAGAGGTTGTGGAAGACACTTTATACTGGACAAGCAAGAGCAAGTGGGCATTGCTTCTACCTATTGGATCTCATTGGACTACCAGGTAATTCCTAGTAGGCCCGGGGGTTAGCCTACAGGGTAGGTGGGTGCATGGGCCTCAGACAGCTTCAAATATCTGCAGAGCGGGATGGAGGGGGTTGAGATTGTAGAGGAGGAAGGAGGCAAAAGGACAGTAAAGTGCCTCAATCCAAAAGCTAACCGGGCACCGGCCAATATTCATCTAGTGCCCAGTTAGCTTTATGGCTAAAGTTAGGACTGCCTTTTTGCTAGTCACAGCACAGGCCACTTTTTAGCACAGCTTAGTAAAAAGGCCCCTAAATTTGGAGGTTTTATTTTATTTATTTTTACATTTATATCTTGGGCATTTGAGTTCAAACTTTAACTTAACAGAGATAAAACCTAGTTCCTGGTCATTCCCAATTCATTTGATTCTACTCCTTTCGATTCATTTACTATTAATCACATATCCTGTCCAATCTAATCCATGCTAAAGATTCTAGATGTAACTATTCATCAGCACCTTACATTTGAGCAACATGCAAACAAGGTCATCATCAAATCATTCTCAACCCTTTGGAAGCTTAAATGCATCAGGCCTTATTTCCCATCTGGTATCCGCAGACTCCTTGTTCAATCCTTAGTTCACTCCCAGTTGGATTCCTGTAATGCTGTTTATTCAGGTGGCAAAGAACAGGTCCTCAAAAGACTCCAAACTGCTCAAAATACAGCTGCCCAATTTATTTATAAAGTTTCATATTTTAAGAGTCTCCACTTTGCTAATTAGATTGCATTGGCTCCCTATTAAAGCTAGGGTTTTTTTTTAAAGATACGTATCTTTATCTTTATCTTTCAAATAATATATGGACCAGCTCCAGATTATATGCTTCATCTAACTGTACTACCTTCATGTAACATCTTCTTGGAGCCAGAGTTTCCCTTAGACTCTGCCCACCGAATTTTAAAAATGTCTGCTACAAATCAGTACTTTCCTCAGATCTCTCCTACATCAGAACAAAATGTTTGAAGTCTCTTCCTAAATCTATTAGATTCCATTCTAATTATATACAATTTTGAAAGAAGTTAAAAACTCATCTCTTTACAAATTGATTTCAAATTTCTTCACATTAGTCTGTGTCACTTTGCTTTGGACATTGCTTTATGACAAATTGAATTTATTTGAATGTACTATAATTTATCACAACTTTTGATATTATATTAAGGGGTCCTTTTACTAAGCCACAATAGGCTCTAAGCGCATGTTGTGCAAGCCAAAATGAAACTACTGCCAGGCCAGTGCACCCTCCTGGCAGTAATTTCAGATTTGGCACATGCCCATAATGCCTGGATGAATTATTCATTTATTTCCTCCTATGCGCGCCGGTTCTTGTGGTAATTGGCACTTGGCACACGCCAACCTGTCACCGCATGTGTAGCACATGAGCCTTTACCGCTAGAATGATGGATGGCATTAAGAACTCAGGCTGGTTTTGGGAATGCACTGGTTTCATTTTTACCGCAGGCCCTTTTCCCATTGAGGTGGCAGTAAGGACTCCAGCACTAACCTGGCAGTAACAGGGCAGCGCGTGGCACTGCCTGATTACCACTGGGTACACACCAGCACTAGAAAAATAAATATATTTTTGTAGCACCAGATATGATGGTTTGCTGGGGTGGGAAATATTACCAGGCTGCTGCAGTAGCCCAGCAGTACTTTCTTTTTAGCAAGCGGTATGCCTACGCTGGGCTAACCGCAGTTTTGTAAAAGGGGCCTTAAATTACTAACAGGATCATCAGCTAGTTGATGTACAAATACAATTCTCATAACTATCAAGAAGAAAAGGAATTCAGTGTTGGTATTATAGTCCACCTGAAGACTAATTGCTTTTTTTTAGAATTAGAATGAAGTAGTATAGAGAAAGTTCCAGAATTTAGGAAAAGAACTTGGGAATCTGCAAATGACCATTGCATTTTTTAGAGGTATTATTTCATCATTGTAAAGGAGAAGAAAGGCTATGGCATATATCAGACTATAATACGTAGCTTAAATTCTGGTGCCAAGCAGGTGCTAGATATATTGAGACTGAGGCAGAATGGTCTACATGTATCTGTAAATGGGAGGGGGCATTTAAATAAGAAAAGTGAGATGGCAAATGGATTCAGACTGCCATCCCAAACAAATAATATTTGGTGCAAGCCACAAACCATGTTTACCATGCAGAATGGCCTCCTGCCTGGATAAATCACTTTTTCCTGCCTATCTGCTGATATTCAGAAGCACTTAACTGGACAGTGCTGCTGAATATCAGCTCTCACTGTCCCTGCACTGTCTGGTTAGTGCTGGGTCTGTGGGTGGAACTGGTACTTAAACAGTTAGTGGTAATATGCAAATCTCTAACCAGTTAAGTATGCAGTTAAATTTAGGACAAAAAGGGGTGCTGTCTAGATGAGTATGAGATAGAACATGCTACTCTTCAGCTCCCACATGGCCTACAGTAAAAATGTGTGAGAATTGACATTTTTGCTACTATTTATTTTTTGTTGTTGACACAATCCAGCACGTTACAGCATGGCTACAAGCAAACTTCAATATATTGATACAGCAGTTACACAATCGGTGAAAGATCCAATACAGATCCCCTATCACTGCACAAGACCTTGAACGCTAAAGAACCTGTCAGCTTGAGCCTCTCCTCTACCTTGATGGAAGAGCTTCCTGACATAAAATCAATGTTGTAAGTCAACAATTCTGCTATCAAGGAACTTCAGACAGGAGTCGATACTCAGACAGAGCAACTACAACTTCTGTTTCAGAAATTTACTACCTTACAATCTTGCAGAACCATCCTTGAAGCAAAGATCGTCATCTTGGATAAATATGACAAAGTGACCGTACACCTACAAGCAGACTATAATTATTAAGCTAACCATAAAGCCCACCTCTTTGCTACTGCTTTTGACTCCTAACCATGACTCTCTTACTCAACACCCTCACTTATCACCCCTACCACTGCAATTTCCCCACCCCTAGCTGTCTGTTCGTCTGTCCAATTTAGATTGTAAGCTCTGTTGAGCAGGGTCTTTTCATGTTAATTTGTACAGCGCTGCGTAAGTCTAGTAGCGCTATAGAAATGTTTAATAGTAGTAGTAGTAGTAGTAGTAGCATAGTAGAAGAAACAATATTCAGATCCTTGGCTTACCGGAGGAGTGTGAGATTCGAGATCCTATAGGATTTTGTTGAAAATGCTTTTGTGACATATTACAACTGCAATTTGATCCTCCCCTGGAAATAGAAGAGCCTATTGGGTCCCATCAACCTGCATTAAACAGGCCAAATACCCAAGACCCATTGTACTGACACTCTTTCGAAATCCTTAGGCCCTCCATATCTTTACCACCATGAAGGTGAAAGCTTCACTGAAATAGCAAGGCCATAAGATTCTCATCGTTTCAGATTTTACAAAATCCACCACTTTAAAGTGCAAGCAGCTCTTAGCAATGCAGTCGGATTTCAAAAGGCTGCGAACCAAATACAGCCTTTTCTATACTGTCTGTAAGGGCATCACTGTCAACAATGTGTCCAAAAACTTTGATGACCCTAAGGATGTTCAGGAATAACTTCAACAACAAGGCTTCAGTTAGACTTCTCTCAATTATTTTATTTGAATAGAAATGAGCCACTAAGAGGGGTGATTGTCAACTTGTGTTACAGTTATAACATGTATTATTTGCCACTTAGCACATGTTAAAGGACACTAATTCAAATTATATTACTGTGTCACATGGTATTCTGAGTTGCCATGGGTTTCACAGTAATGAGATATACAACATGCAAATGCATGCAAAACATCTCAAGGTAAATATTCAGCCAAAGGCAGTGAGTGTTTTGCTGACCGCTGCTGGCATTATTCCCAAATATTCAATGATTGGCCATGTCTGGGCTTTGGCAATGACTATCCAGTTTATGTGGTGCCGGCTAACACATGGACTGTTAAGTTGATATTCAGAACTTAACTGGCCATGAGTTGCCTCATAAAGATAGGACTGTGTTTTATGCAGTCCCATATATGCTGTTACCCTGTCCGATTAAGTGCTGAATATCGGCCCTTAACTGACCAAGTGCTGACTCTGCCCCCGTTTTGTTTTGTTTTTTTTTCCTTTCTTTTTAATGCTGGATGTTTGCAGGTGGGGAAAGGAGCCCTGCCATTAACATGAGTTAAACTTTTTAATGCATACTAACCATTTAACGTGTAAATCACGTTGTTAGCATGTTAAATGTACAGCTCTAGCAATTAGCATTATTCATACGCCATGAAAGTGTCTATCAGGCTCATTTTCAAAAGAGATGGATGTCCACCTTTTGACATAAATCAGAACATGGACATCCATCTCCCATGGATGTCCAAATTGGTATAATTGAAACCCGATTTTGGACGTCTCCAACTGCAGTCCATCAAAAGGACATCCAAATCTCAAGGGGGCGTGCCAGGGGTGTGTTCAAGGTGGGACTTGGGCATTTCTAAGACATGGACATCTTTCAGCAATAATGGAAGAAAACAAAGATGTCCAAGACTAAAACTTAGACATTTTGATCTAGACCTGTTTTTATAAAATATAGCTGCAGTAGGAATTGAACCCACTTCCCTAGGATCAAAGTCTGCTGCACTAACCACTAGACTACTCCACACAGGAGGTGTCCCAAATGATTATATGACCACTAGAGGGACTTGAGGATTGCCTCCCCTTCCTCCCCCAAATCACAAAACATTTTTCCAAACAGCACTTTCAAAAGGAAAAGATAGACTTTTTTTTTTTTAGAAAATGACCTTTCCTGTTCTGATTTTGGACGTTTTACAAAAAACGTCCAAATACAGACTTATATGTCATATCCAAAAATGCCCCTTGTGCATTTGACTTGCCAAACGTCACAAGGAGCAGCAATGGAAATTAAACCAATGTTGCCAGGATCAAAGCCCGCTGCATTAACCATTAAACCACTCCTCCTCTGTTTTAGATGTCCTGCATTTGGACGTTTTTGTGTTCGAAAATGGCCGAAAATCAAAGATGTCCAAATCCAAGGGCATCCATATCTAAGGACATCCATGGTATTTTCAAAAACAAAGATGGACGTCCATCTTTTTTCGAAAATGACTCCCCGCCTCCGAATTTGGACATTTTACAAAGACGTCCAAATTCCAATTAGATGTTTCTTTCGAAAATGCCCCTCCATCTATGGTACTAAGTTAACGCAAATTAGTCACTTCCGCGGTGCAATAAAAACCTAATTTTTACTGCATCTTGATAATTACCCCCTAAGATTCATCTATGTCTCCTCCACAAACACAGTATTACAGACTCATATATGGTATTTGTAACCCTTGGCCTTGATATTTAATGTCATTTATCTAGGTAGCAGCATATCATACCCAGATATATGGCATTCACCAGGGCCACACTCAGAATTTAAGCTGCATTCTCCAGATTTTAAGCTGCATTATCCAGATAATATGGTTGAAAACCTTTACTGACTTCACTGGTACTGTCCAGATAGTGCTGTGGAGGAGTGAAAGTGGAGTATGAAGTTACTGAGGAATCACCAATATTTAGCACTGGGCTGAGATAAGTAGATGTGTAAAAACTACTCACTACCCCCTGCAACTATCTCCTCACACATGCAGAGGGTCACAAAGAATTCTGTGAGCTATGCTCTTAAGGCTTTGTTGAAAAATAGGCCATCTGACATTTAAACTTCAAGGTCAGTGTTACTTTAAAATGACATTTAAAGTTGTTTTAAAGTAGCATTTCAAGTTGTACTCAGATATTCAGTACAGATCCATATCTGGATACCGTTGCTGAATATCTAGACATGTCAAAAGCTTCAGCAAAATTTAGATTACTTCTCTCAGTGACCCTTTTACTAAGCTGCGTAGGCGTGTATGCACTCCCAACATGTGTCAGTTCGGAGTTACCGCCCAGCTACCGCGTGGCCCATGCAATAATTTCATTTTTGACATGTGTCCGCTATGCTCTGGGCAGAAACCGGGCGGTACTTGTCATTCTATGCACAGAGAGGATTATTGCACGTTTAATGCGTGAGACCTTACCACTAAGTCAATGGCTGGCGGAAAGATCTCAGACCCAAAATGGACACGTACCAATTTTGATTTTGCCGCATGTCCATTTTCAGCAAACATTTTAAAAAGGCATTTTTTGCAGGCGCACTGAAAAATGGATCTGTGTGCGCCCAAAACACGTGCCTACACTACCACAGGCCATTTTTCAGCGCATCTTAGTAAAAGGACCCCTCAGTCATTTCTTGTACACTGAATATATCATGAAAAAGGCTAAGTAGTCATGCTCGTGAGAAGGATATTCAGTGGCAGCAATTAGACAGCATAGTTCCTTCTAAGCAGAGCGGGAGTCCTCCGCTTTCAGTCCTGCCAGTGTGTGTGTGTGGGGGGTGTTGGTTCAGTATCACATTCTCAATGGTAAGGGACAAGCAAGGTCTGCAGGACTCCAGGGAAGCTGCCTGTCTCTAGTGATTGAAAACATAATATTGAAGCACCACCCTCCACTGGCAGCATTGCAATTGGAGGATTCCTGCTCAGCTTAGAGGGAACAGAGCCAGAATATTTCTGCTTACTGCCTTGACACTATCCGGACAGTATCACGGTGGTCTGTGGGTGGAGCCAAATGTTATTTGATTAGTTGCAATATTCAGACCACTAACCATTTAGCTATCCATATAACTTTAAGGTGCTAAATATCTGCATTTTATTTTTTCAACACAGCAGTTGATATTTTAAAACGTTCTAACTACTATGGGCTCAATATAAGGAGGCACAGTTTTTGAAAAAATGCATTGGTCTTTAAACTACATTCTTTTTTTTTCCTATCCTTGACCTCATTTCCACATGTTAAATTCTCTAGTCATTTAGTAGAGCTTCTAGTCGTCCTCAGAAGGCACGGAGTTTTCATCATACTAAACAGAAAGAATGACACTGAAATTCATTGCCGTTTCCATGGCCAAGGCAAGTGGACAGACCATTATATTACAAAGGCATATGCTATGATTTGTACCTGAAGGTTTAATAAAACAGCCCCGATCCTCATGGCTTCACTTAATTCAAGACTATACATCAATTGTGGAAAACGAGGGGGACTCTGGTTGTTTGGTGGGAGCACTTCCATGTAAACAGTGGTGATGGAACTCCTGTAATGAGAAAAAAAAATCTATCAGACTTGCTCAATTAGCACCACACAACAAGGAAGAGAAACAGTATATTGTATGGCCAATAAAATTATTGAAAATATGTTACATTTACATTTTATTATATCCTTATCTGTGCTCTATGGGGGTCTTTTACAAAGCTGTACTAGCTTTTTTAGCTCACAGTAAAAATCAGCTGGCATTACATGCAAAGATGCCCATTATATTCCTATGGGCATCTCAGCGTTTACTGCCAGCTGATTTTTACCGCAAGCTAAAAATGCTAGTGTGACTTTCTAAAAGGTCCCCTATATCTTTTTTTCCTCTTTGTGAATGTATAACTTTCCTATTATTAATAATAACATAGTTGATGACGGCAGATAAAGACCTGTATGGTCCATCCAATCTGCCCATAAACTCATTGTATGTGGTACTTTAAATGTATACCTGACCTTGATTTGTCCTTGCCATTTTCAGGGCACAGACCATAGAAGTCTGCCCAGCACTAGATTTGCTTCTCAACTACTGGTGTTGCCACCCAATCTCCGCTAAGCTTCTGTGGATCCATTCCTTCTGAATAGGATTCCTTTGTATTTATCCCACGCATTTTTGAATTCGGTTACGTTTTTCATCTCCACCACCTCCAGCGGTAGGGTATTCCAAGTATCCACCACCCTCTCCGCGAAAAAATACTTCCTGACATCGTTCCTGAGTCTGCCCCTTTCAACCCCAATTTGTGTCCTCTAGTTCTACCCCATTCACATCTCCAAAAAAGGTTTGTTTGCAGATTAATACCTTTCAAATATTTGAACGTCTGTATTATATCAGCCCTGATTCTCCTTTCCTCCAGGGTACACATGTTCAGGTCAGTAAGTCTCTCCTCTTATGTCTTGTAATGCAAACCCCATACCATTTCTATAGCTTTTCATTGTACCACTTCAAGTCTTTTTACATCCTTAGCAAGATACGGCCTTCAAAACTGAACACAATACTCCAGGTGGGGCCTCACCAACGACTTGTACAGGGCATCAACACCTCCTTTCTTCTGCCGGTCACACCTCTCTCTACAGCCTGCCTTGTCACACTGTTTCAATGCCTTCAGATCCTCGGACACCATCACCTCAAGGTCTCTCTCCTGAGTCAAGCTTACTAATCTCTCCCCTCCTATCCGGTATCTCTCTTTTGGGTTTCTGCACTCCAAGTGCATCACTATATACTTCTTCACATTAAATTTGAATTGCCAGATCCTTGACCATTCTTCCTACATTTGGAGATTCCCTTCTCATTGTTTCTACTCCCTCCAGAAAGGCAAACTTTTCCTTCCAACCCTTCAGCAATATCTCTCATAAATAAACAGAATCAGCCCCAGCACTGACCCCTGAAGAACTTCACTGTTCAGCTTCCTTTCCTCCAAGCCAATTCCATTTACTATCACCCTCTGTCACCTGTCGGTCAACCAGTTTCCTATCCAGTTCACCATTTTTGGTCCTAAGTAGTGCATGTCCTCCATCCAGTTCTTTGATCACCCAGTCAAAGAAGTCAATCAGATTTGTTTGGCAGAATTTTCCTTTGGTAAAGCCATATTGCCTCAGATCCTGTAAGTCATTGGCTTCTAGAAAGCTAACTATCTTTCTTTCAGCAGCGACTCCATTATTTTGCCTACCTCTGAGGTTTACCAGTCTGTAGTTTCCCACTTTTTCCCTGTCTCCACTTTTGTGAAGAAGGACCTCATCTGCTCATCTCCAATCCTGTGGATCATCTCCCATCTGTAATGATTTATTAAATAAATCTTTTTAAGAGGTCCCACCAGGACTTCTCTGAGCTCCCCCAATATCCTGGGCTGTATCACATTCAACCCCATAGCTTTGTCCACCTTCAGATTCTCAAGCTGTTTATAAATGCTTTCTTTCCTAAATGGCACAATATCCACTCCATTCACAGATATTCCCTCAGCAGCCAACCATGGTCCTTCTCCAGTATTTTGTTCCGTGAACACCAAAGAGAAGTAATTGTTTAGCACATTCGCTTTATCCTCATCACTCTCCACATAGCCACTCATATTATCTTTCAGTCTTGCAATTCCATTCTTAACTTTTCTCCTTTTTCCAATATATCTGAAAAAGGTCTTGTCACCTCTCTTTACATCTTTAGCCATTTTTTCTTCTGCTTGTGCTTTCAATTGCCATATTTTCTTCTTCATTTCTTTAAGTTTAATCAGATAATCTTTTCCGTGATCCTCTCGTTGCATTCTTCTGTATTTCTTGTATGAAGTCACTTTTGCTCTTATTTTTCAGCTACTTGTTTATTTTTATTTATAGCATTTATACCCCGCTCTTTCCCGCTCGATAGCAGATTCAGTGCGGCTTACAAGGTATGGTACAAAGTATCACAGAGATAATACAAAGTATGGTACAAAGTATCGCGGAGATAACCCAGTTATAGAGAATAGGACAATAGGAAGAGATGTGGGGGAGAGGATAGGAGTATGGGTAGTGTTAGTGGTGTGGATCAGGTTCGAGAATTAAGTTGGGTTTGCTTGTTTGAAGAGGTAAGTTTTCAGCAGCTTTCAAAAGGGTAGATGTTCATTGGTTGTTCGGATGTGTCGAGGTATTGCGTTCCAGAGTTTGCTGCCTATTACGAAGAAGTTGGATGCGTAGTAGGTTTTGTATTTGAGGCCTTTGCAATTGGGAAGATGGAGATTGAGATATGTTCCAGAAGATTTGGACCCATTCCTGGCTGGTAGATCAATCAAATCGGTCATGTAGCTTGTAGATTTGCCATGGAGGATCTTGTGGATCATTGTGTGGGCTTTGAAGTTTATGTGTTCCTTGATAGGAGAACCATATAGACTTCCTGTTTATCTTGTTTTTGTTGACTTTCCTTGTGTAAAGATCAGTTGCCATATTTATAGCAGCCTTTATCTTGGACCACTGATTTTCCACTTCACCCACACCTTCCCATGCCAACAGCTTCTTCTTCAGATATTTCCCCATTTTACCAACATCAGTACATCTAAAATCCAATACTTTGAGTTTTGTGCATCCGCACTCTGCCTTTGCCCTTATATGAAATCATATTGTGTGATGATTACTATTACATAGTTGAGTATCCACCCGGATATTGGAAACACTTCCTCCATTTGTGAGAACTAGATTCAGCGTTGACTCTTCCCTCTTGGGTTCTGTCACCATTTGTCTGAGCAAGGCACTTTGACAGGCATCCACAATCTCCCTGATTCTTTCTGATTCTGCCAAT
Source organism: Microcaecilia unicolor (assembly GCF_901765095.1). Classification (NCBI taxonomy): domain Eukaryota; kingdom Metazoa; phylum Chordata; class Amphibia; order Gymnophiona; family Siphonopidae; genus Microcaecilia; species Microcaecilia unicolor. The sequence goes on from NC_044035.1 coordinate 89,599,575, forward strand.
GGGACATTTCACTTCACATCTGGCAAGTTGAAATCTCACAACAAAAGCACCTCACCTTTTTTTTGTCTTCTTTTTTCTGTCCTAATTTTATGCTGTTGCTCAGCCAGTTAGCAGACTGAAAATCACTAACCAGCTATGTTTCCATTCCACCCTAACTTTACCACCAGACCGTCTATAAATTAGTCTGTTTTGGTATGGGTAGTCAGAGGCGATATTTAGCAGCAGTATCTGAAATTACCCAGATAGCCCTGAACAAGCAATTTATCACTTTGCCCATATCATTATTATTATTAGAAGCGTGATTTTGCACAGCCTGCCAGATGTTCTTGGCTGGGTTTGGTGCTCTAAATATCATGTTCTTCCCACAGATATTAGGAGGTATCAGTGCAGAATGTGGACAGTTTCAAATAGTGCAGCCTCCTGAATATTGGCTGGAAAGATTGTGTTTATGAAAAGTAAGAAATTCAGCTTCCTGACATAACACTAGTGGTAACAAATTCCATGATGTTGGAGCTATGTAAGAAAACCAATGCATTTGGGCAAACTGCCTCAACAAACACCTAGATGATGGTAGAACTAAAAGCAACTGTCACCTGGAACACAATTCACCACCAGAAGCATAGGCTTGAATAGAGAATTGTAACTGAACATGAACCAAGTTAGGTAAAATCTTAAAAAACAATACACAAAAACTCAATATTTATGATTACATGTTACACATCCAACAAGGCTCTCTGCTGGGCTGTGACAGAGACTCGGTCATTGGTGTTTGGCTAACTTTCAACTGCAGACTATGGTGGCCTGTTAGTGGCCAACCTAGCTACCAAGGACTATAGGTGTTAAAATGGAGGGAATGTTTTCATCAACTAACTCAGGTGTGCTCACATATATAGAGAATATTAATAATGGTGTGTCCCTTGATATCCAGGTATGTGTTAATATTCAGTAATGAACAGTTATGCTTGGAGTTTGTGAAGGAGGAATTGTGTGAAAGAAATCTGGATTGTCCTGCTTCCCCCTTTATGAGTTAATTATAGCTGGATGCATTGTACATTTTATTGGAACTGATTATTCAAAACAGTCTTCAAAATGTAAAATAAACCATACATTTCTATGTGGCATTTCTTGTTTCTTGCTGCACCATATTGATTTAATTGCTAGAATGAACCAGTTAAAAATCATATATTATTCGTATGACATAAATTACCTTCTTTGTGCCAGAGGAGCATTGTCAGATGCTTTGACAGTCAACGCATAAGACTGCCCTACTGATAATGTGACACCTGGAGCAATGGTGATAAGCCCTGTTCTGTTATTGATGAGAAAGTTCCCCTGAGCCCCAGCCAGAATTTCGTAAGTGATCTGTCCATTTAGTCCTTCGTCTGCATCGACAGCAGTGAGCTGGAATTGAAAAGCAAAACAAAATCCTCTTGAGACTTAACCTTTTACCATATTGAAGCTTTGTTCATGAACAAAACTTGTATGCATATTTGATATGCTGTATGACCTATTAGTATAAGATTTGAAATGTGTGTATAGATTGCATATTTCCATTTTTTGTATTGTCTTGATATGCATACCTGTACATTTTAAAGCCTAAGAAACGTAAGAATTCAACAAAAAATCATATCAGTTATAGCGATAATGTGACATACAACTGAACACGATGTCCTTGTATTATACATAACAAATATCAGACAAGAAATTTCAAGCTTCTATGATTTCTTATTTTATTTTCTCTAAGAGCTTAAAGGGGTTCTTTTACTAAGGTGCAATAACAGATTTAGCACGCAATCATTAGCATATGGTAAATGCCACATAGCCCATTGTATTCCCACGGGCTGCATGGCAGTTAAAGTACATTAATTTGTTAGCACGCCTGAGTAAAAAGACACCAAAGGAGAAATGCAGATCTAAGTAGCATGTATGTAAGTATTGAATAAGTGGCTCATTTGCAGCTGGAATTTCTAATGTGCGCTATGGTGTTAATGCATGCTAACATCGTTATGGCACATTATTATACCATAGGTCCCATTTTGTGCCATGTGACCTAGTTACAAAGAATCAAGTTGATATTCAAAGCCATTTATCTTGATATCTGAAAGTACTGACTGCTGATTATCCTTAAAGACTGACTCAGCACTATCTGAATAGTGACGGGGCATTTCATGGCAGGAATTGGGGTAGAGATTGATTGTTATCCAGTTAGCTGCAATATTCAGTCTGCTAACTGGATAACTATCCAGAACAGTCAGGACAGGAAAAAAAGCAGTCATTATTTTATCCGGGTAGCAATCTGGATAGCAGCCTGAATATTACTATTATCTGTATAATGTCAATGGCCACTATGGGGTGAATTCTGCATATGGCTAATTTTATGTGTGGCCATTTGCAACAACTGAAACGTGGTGCAAATGTATGTGCCTAAATGAGGCATGTATCCCCCTTATTTTATAACTGCATGTAAATGTTAGGAAAGTCCATGTGCTACCCATGACCCTCCCATTTCCACGCCCTCTTTTTGAGCTTGCACATAACATTTAGGTGTGGATCCCGTGTTTAAATGTAGATGCATATATTTCAACCAAATCTAATTAGTGTCAATATTTGCTTGTTAAAAAGCCAACTATTGAAACTAATTAGCCCATTAATTGATTAAACTGCATGCACAAATCCGGTGCATGCCCATATTTGCACATACAATTTTTAGTGACTTTTATATCCAGACTTATTTCAGCGGTGGCCCATTATGTAAATGAAACTCTATCTTCCCCAGATGAATATCAACACTATTATATATTAATAATAAGTACATAAGTACATAAGTAATGCCATACTGGGAAAAGACCAAGGGTCCATCGAGCCCAGCATCCTGTCCACGACAGCGGCCAATCCAGGCCAAGGGCACCTGGCAAGCTTCCCAAACGTACAAACATTCTATACATGTTATTCCTGGAATTGTGGATTTTTCCCAAGTCCATTTAGTAGCGGTTTATGGACTTGTCCTTTAGGAAACCGTCCAACCCCTTTTTAAACTCTGTCAAGCTAACCGTCTTCACCACTTTCTCCGGCAACGAATTCCAGAGTTTAATTATATGTTGGGTGAAGAAACATTTTCTCTGATTTGTTTTAAATTTACTACACTGTAGTTTCATCGCATGCCCCCTAGTCCTAGTATTTTTGGAAAGCGTGAACAGACGCTTCACATCCACCTGTTCCACTCCACTCATTATTTTATATGCCTCTATCATGTCTCCCCTCAACCGTCTCTTCTCCAAGCTGAATAGCCCTAGCCTCCTTAATCTTTCTTCATACAGAAGTCGTCCCATCCCCGCTATCATTTTAGTCGCCCTTCTCTGCACCTTTTCCAATTCTACTATATCTTTCTTGAGATGCGGCAACCAGAATGGAACACAATACTCAAGGTGCGGTCACACCATGGAGCGATACAACGGCATTATAACATCCTCACACCTGTTTTCCATACCTTTCCTAATAATACCCAACATTCTATTCGCTTTCCTAGCCGCAGCAGCACACTGAGCAGAAGGTTTCAGTGTATTATCGACGACGACACCCAGATCCCTTTCTTGGTCCGTAACTCCTAACGTAGAACCTTGCATGACGTAGCTATAATTCGGGTTCTTTTTTTCCCACATGCATCACCTTGCACTTGCTCACATTAAACGTCATCTGCCATTTAGACGTCCAGTCTCCCAGTCTCGTAAGGTCTGTAATTTTTCACAATCCTGTCACGATTTAACAACTTTGAATAACTTTGTGTCATCAGCAAATTTAATTACCTCGCTAGTTACTCCCATCTCTAAATCATTTATAGATATATTAAAAAGCAGCGGTCCTAGCACAGACCCCTGAGGAACCCCACTAACTACCCTTCTCCATTGTGAATACTGCCCATTTAACCCCACTCTCTGTTTCCTATCCTTCAACCAGTTTTTAATCCACAATAGGACATTTCCTCCTATCGCATGACCCTCCAATTTCCTCTGTAGCCTTTCATGAGGTACCTTGTCAAACACCTTTTGGAAATCCAGATATACAATATCAACTGGTTCCCCTTTGTCCACATGTTTGTTTACTCCTTCAAAGAATTGAAGTAAATTGGTCAGGCAAGATTTCCCCACACAAAAGCCATGCTAACTCGGTCTCAGTAATCCATGTCCTCGGATGTGCTCTGTAATTTTGTTTTTAATAATAGCCTCTACCATTTTCCCCGGCACTGATATCAGACTTACCGGTCTATAATTTCCTGGATCTCCTCTGGAGCCTTTTTTAAAAATCGGCGTTACATTGGCCACCCTCCAATCTTCCGGTACCACGCTCGATTTTAAGGATAAGTTGCATATCACTAGCAGTAGCTCCGCAAGCTCATTTTTCAGTTCTATCAGTACTCTAGGATGAATACCATCCGGTCCAGGAGATTTGCTACTCTTCAGTTTGCTGAACTGCCCCATTACGTCCTCCAGGTTTACCGTGAAGTCAGTAAGTTTTTCCGACTCCTCCGCTTGAAATATCATTTCCGACACCGGTATCCCACCCAAATCTTCCTCGTTGAAGACCGAAGCAAAGAATTCATTCAGTCTCTCCGCTACGTCTTTGTCTTCCTTGATCGCCCCTTTTACCCCTCAGTCATCCAGCGGCCCAACAGATTCTTTTGCCAGCTTCCTGCTTTTAATATACCAAAAAAAAATTTTACTATGTTTTTTTGCCTCTAATGCTATCTTTTTTTCGTAATCCCTCTTGGCCTTCTTTATCTGCGCCTTGCATTTGCATTGACACTCCTTATGCTGCTTCTTATTATTTTCAGACGGTTCCTTCTTCCATTTTCTGAAGGCGTTTCTTTTAGCCCTAATAGCTTCCTTCACCTCACTTTTCAACAAGGCCGGCTGTCTTTTGGACTTCCGTCTTTATTTTCTAATTCACATAATATGTATGGCCTGGGCCTCCAGGATGGTATTTTTGAACAGCGTCCACGCCTGTTGTACAGTTTTTACTCTCTCAGTTGCCCCCCTAAGTTTTTTTTTTAACCGTTCTTCTCATTTTATCATAGTCTCCTTTTTTAAAGTTAAACGCTAACGTATTTGACTTTCTGTGTACAGTTACTTCAAGGTCAATATCAAAACTGATCATATTATGATCACTGTTATCAAGCGGCCCCAGTACTATAACGTCCCTCACCAGATCATGCACTCCACTAAGGACCAAGTCTAGAATTTTTCCTTCTCTCGTCGGCTCCTATACCAGCTGCTCCATAAAGCTGTCCTTGATTTCATCAAGGAATTGTACCTCTGTAGCGTGTCCCGATGTTACATTTACCCAGTCTATATTTGGATAATTGAAGTCACCCATTATTATCACATTGCCCATTTTGTTCGCGTCTCTGATTTCTTTTATCATTTCTGCATCTACCTGCTTGTCCTGGCGAGGCGGATGGTAGTACACTCCTATCATCGTTTTTTTTCCCTTTTATACATGGAATTTCAACCCACAATGATTCAAAGGTGTGACTTGTGTCCTGCTGAATTTGTAATCTATCTGAGTCAAGGCTCTCGTTAATATACAATGCTACCCCTCCACCAGTCCGGTCCACCCTATCACTACGATATACTTTGTACCCCGGTATGACAGTGTAATGATAGAGGCCCTTTTCCCAAACTGTGTTCAGTAGCTAGTGAGGTTTTTTTCTGCATGGTAGACATTATTTTGAACCATGAAATCTATCTCGTGCATATTCATTTTGGATATCCTGAAAATCTGACTGGCTGGAGTTCCCCCAAGACAGGTTTTGGAATCACTGTCTTTCTCCCTTAGTAACCTTTATTAACATCCCACCAATATGAATATTCAGGTACCAGTCCAGCGGTGAGATGGGGGCTATCCAGTTTTTTTGCACTGAGCACTACTATTACTACTATAAATCACTTCTATAGTGCTACCAGTCATACGCAGCGCTTTACAATTGAACATGAAGAAAGACAGTCCCTGCTCAAAAGAGCTTACAATCTAAATCAGGACAAACAGACAGGATCAATAAGGATAAGGGAAGGACAGACAGAAGGACACAAGGATAAGATAAAAGTGACAAGTCAGGAGTCAAAAGCAGCATCAAACAGGTAGGCCTTTAGCCCAGATTTGAAGGCAGCCAGGGATGGAGTTAGACGTAATGGCTCAGGAAGCCTATTCCAGGCATAAGGTGCGGTGAGATAGAAGGAGCGGAGTCTGGAGTTAGTGATGGAGGAGAAGGGTGCAACTAGGAGAGATTTGCCTAGTGAACGGAGTTCTAGGGAAGGAGTGTAGGGAGAGATGAGGGTGGAGAGGTAGTGAGGGGCTGCAGAGTGAATGCACTTATAGGTCAATAAGAGGAGCTTGAATTGTATACGGAAACGGATAGGGAGCCAGTGAAGCGATTTCAGGAGAGAGCTGATATGGGCATAATGACTTTGGTGAAATATTAGTCGTGCTGCAGAGCACCACATGTATGATAATATGCCAGCTGATAAAAGGTAAAATATGAACACTCAGTGAAAAGAGCTGCTTGAACTCAGAAAATGAGTTAGATCCCTGAAGGCTACAATAGCAGACTTGGAAGGAATGAAGCAGAATGAAAGTTATATAGAAGAGACTTTAGGGACATAGTAGAGATATCCCATGTCCAGTTTGGCTGCCATGGAGGAGAAACGGAAGACAAAAGGAAAGTGTCAACTTGATGTGGTAGGAGGTGATTCTGTAGCCAGGACCTGCCCTTCAAGAGATGAAATGTCAACTCACACTGAGGATAAGCCTCCAATGGCATGTGCCTAGCTGGGACAACTTAGATCAGCTGAGTTAGTTGGTGATGTAATTATTCAGCATGTAGATAGCTAATTGGCTAGTGGATAAAAGGATTTATTGGTAACTTGCCTGACTAGTACAAAGATGGTAGACCTCATATGTCACTTTGATAAGATTTTAAGCAGAGCTGGGGAAGAACCTGATGGTTACCAATGACATATGAAAATGCGGGAGGGAGGTTTTGGAAGACATATTTAAGCTTTTAGGTAGAAAATTGAAATCCAGAACCTTCAGAATAGTTTTAACAAAAATGATGCCCACTCTATGCACAGGACCCAAGAGACAGGCAGAGCATCTGAAATGCTAATGTGTGAAAGATACAATAGAGCAGGAAGTAGGGATTTAGATGTGTTAGGGACTAGGCAATATTCTGGGGATAGGGAGCCTATTCCATAAAGATAAGCTTCACTGGGGAAAGCTGACAGTCACTCGAGTAGACAGTTTCACGGGGACAGAGATCTAACCCGTCTCCATGGAAATCTAACCATCTCTGCCCATCCCTACCACTAGTAATTTCCTACATCCCCACCCTGGCCCACTCAGCCCTGCCCTCCCATCACACCACATCACACCTCACTGGACAGTCACCTTGACCCTCCCAAGAAAGCCAGATTCTATAATCAGTGAAATACATAAATGCATTTCTTCCATTCTCTGCTAAGTAAAAAAAAACAAACAAAAAAAACAGCACCACGGGCCTTTAAAAATGGAACACAGTTCTTTAATGAATGAGCCTTGACAAAAAGACCTGACACGGGCCGTGTTTCGGTGACTAGCACCTGCGTCAGGGGTCACAGTGATGACGTGGAAAACTTGGGGAATAACTCGAATATGGATACAGAAAGTGAAAGTGCCTTGGTGCTTTGTAGCTTTTACTACATGAGACGTGGGGTAAGGAATAATATATTGTAGAGGAATATATTCGAGTTATTCCCCAAGTTTTCCACGTCATCACTGTGACCCCTGACGCAGGTGCTAGTCACCGAAACACGGCCCGTGTCGGGTCTTTTTGTCAAGGCTCATTCATTAAAGAACTGTGTTCCATTTTTAAAGGCCCGTGGTGCTGTTTTTTTTGTTTGGACTTTAGTTTGTACTTCGTTCCCTCTCTTTTGTTATATCCAAGTATAAAAAAACAACCATCCATGAGCAGCATGCCCCCCTTTCCTGTCCTTTCCCTCCTATCTATGAGTAACATGTCTCCCTCTACTCTCCATTCCCTTCTATCCCATGTGCGCTATTTCCCCTTTCCCCTTCCTCCTCCATGTACATCCCCCTTACTAAAATTGTTTCCAACCCCTCCCTCCTCCTTTTTTACAGCCCCCTCACTCCCTCCCACCCATGCCCCCTTGCATGACTCCATCCATCTAACCTCCCTACCCTCCCAGCCCTAGGTGTCCTCCATAAATGTACCACAGTACACGGTGGTCTAGCATTTTAATAAAACTTGTGGCGTGCAGAAGCTAGATTCTATGAGAAAGGAGCCTGCAGTGATTGTCTTCAAGCACAAGTACTAGCCAGCTTATAGTTATGGGAATATTACAATAAAATTAAGTTTATTTATTAGAAAATAATTTGATAAATGTATTACTCTTAATTGTAATTTTTCAGAGCATATAGTCCTCACATTCAGTAACATCAATGGGCTTTTAATTCTGGATTGCACATCAGGCTAGTATAAAGGGCATAGGACTTGATATACTGCCTTTCTGTGTTTTTTTTTTTGCTGCTAAATGTACTGTAGTTGTAGTGAATTTTCTTTGGTACCATGCAAATAGTCCTGCTAAAATTTCCCTATGAATACTCCAGCACTTTCTGATAGTACCTGGACAATGTGAAGGCAGATTCAAAGGGAAAGGGAGTGACACTTGATACCACCTTTCTGTGTTTTTTTGCAACTTACATTCAAAGCAGTTTACATAGTATATACAGGTAATTATTTGTGCCTGGGACAATGGAGGGTTAAGTGACTTGCCCAGAGTCACAAGAAGCTGCAGTGGGAATCAAATTCAGTTCCCCAGGATCAAAGTCCACTGCACTAACCACTAGGCTACTCCTCTACTATGTCCATAGTGTAGACCAGTGTCTGGACTCCTTTTCCCTATTTTAGTAAGAATCTATATCATGCTTGTTTTTCTGCCCCACTGCATGGAGCAGCTTGTGCTGTGTATATCAGATTACATGTTTGTATGTTTGTTAACTTCTGCATATGGACCAGGTCTCTGTACTTCTGCAGTCCTTTGTGATAAGCCTTTGTGAACACCTGTGCTCTGCTCTCAGTGCCTTTTGAGCTTTGCAGTTACTGCTTTCCTCAGGGCATGATGGGAGGAGCAGAATTCCCCTCCCTCCAATTGCTTTCTGATACACATTAAGAGATATGGTAGCAATACCTAGGTCATAGATCCAATGTGTAGAGGCAATGAACTCTCCGTGTAGAGGCAATGAACTCTCCATGTTGAGGCAGTAAACTGCTGTCTGTTTTTTCCTTTCAGGGTAATAATTCATATTAAATTCTTACCTGTGTGGCTGCTGTGACTGTTGATTTCAGCATCCAAATTACTATGCACTGAGAGTAATTCCTCTCGGGCAGAGGGGCTAATCACAGATATACATTCACTCTGTACATACAGAAACTCTAATCCATTTCAATATAACTATAAGTGAATGGGATTAAAAACTGGAGTTTATTCTTGGTAACTACCAGCCCAGGTTTAAGACTTTGAATAGACTCAGTACATAAAATTGAGTTGGGAACATACTCAATATATAACACAGAGTTGAGTTCAGAAGAATTAAAAAAAAATCATTTATTTATTACTATATTATGAGAGGATTCTTCATGTGACAGCCTAAAAGTGACAGAGAACCAGAGTTGTGTCAGCAGTTTCAGATTAGCTTCAGTGAGAGCTAATTGTTACAGAAATCAGTCAATATGTGGAAGATTACTTGCTGATTAGTTGTGATAACTGTGTGAGAACTGCTAGAATTGAAATGTGATCAATATAAATAAGTGTGTGATCAGAAACTGACAGGAAAGTCTTAGACTGCAGAAGATGAACAATGTTAACAGCTAAGTGTGCTATATATGGAAATACTGTGAGCAGCCCACCATTTTAATTGGCAACACACATTGTATCAATCCTAGCACAACCAAGCTACATCAGTGCTCAGAGTTTGTAAGAAAAAAAATGGTTTATTTTTGTCAATGTGATTGTAGATGATGGCACAACTCAGCTCAAAGGCAGTGAGCTGACTGAATAGCAAATTCAGGCTAACATGGAAGATATCTGTCATGCCGCTCACCTGTTTTCTGTGGCCTCTAGCAGCATTCTATGCCAGGAGAGTCTGATTTATTTACTGAAAACTCTGAACTTCCTCTATAGCCCTGCAAGAGGGCATTGACTGATGTCATCACTTCCTGTCTAGTAGTAAATAAAGAAGTTCTTGACTATCATCCAGTGCCCTTGGAACGGGTTACTACTACTACTACTTAACATTTCTAGAGTGCTACTAGGGTTACGCAGCGCTGTACAAATTAACAAAGAAGGACGGTCCCTGCTCAAAGGAGCTTACAATCTAAAGAACGAAATGTCAAGTTGGGGCAGTCTGGATTTCCTGAGTAGAGGTGTAGTGGTTAGGTGCCGAAGGTGACATTGAAGAGGTGGGCTTTAAGCAGTGATTTGAAGATGGGCAGGGAGGGGGCCTGGCGTATGGGCTTGGGGAGTTTGTTCCACGCATGGGGTGAGGCGAGGCAGAAAGGGCAGAGCCTGGAGTTGGCGGTGGTGGAGAAGGGTACTGAAAGGAGGGATTTGTCTTGAGAGCGGAGGTTACAGGTAAGAACGTAAGGGGAGATGAGGGTTGAGAGGTAAGGAGGGGCTGCAGATCAAATGCATTTGTAGGTTAGTAGCAGAAGCTTGAACTGAATGTGGTACCTGATCGGAAGCCAATGAAGTGACTTGAGGAGAGGGGTGATATGAGTGTATCGGTTCAGGCGGAAGATAAGACGTGCAGCAGAGTTCTGAATGGACTGAAGAGGGGGTAGGTGGCTAAGTGGGAGACCAGTGAGGAGTAGGTTACAGTAGTCAAGGCGAGAGGTAATGAGAGAGTGGATGAGAGTTCGGGTGGTGTGCTCAGAGAGGAAAGGGCAAATTTTGCTAATGTTATAGAGGAAGAAGCGACAGGTCTTGGCTATCTGCTGGATATGTGCAGAGAAGGAGAGGGAGGAGTCGAAGATGACACAGAGGTCGCGGGCAGATGAGACGGGGATGATGAGGGTGTTATCAACCGAGATAGAGAGTGGAGGTAGAGGAGAAGTGGGTTTGGGTGGGAAGACAAGAAGTTCGGTCTTGGCCATGTTCAATTTCAGGTGGCGGTTGGACATCCAGGCAGCAATGTCGGATAAGCAGGCCGACACTTTGGCCTGGGTTTCCGCAGTGATGTCTGGTGTGGAGAGATAAAGCTGGGTGTCGTCAGCATAAAGATGATAGTGGAAGCCATGAGACAAGATCAGGGAGCCCAGGGAAAAGGTGTAGATTGAGAAAAGAAGGGGTCCAAGGATAGAACCCTGAGGGACACCAACAGAGAGCGGGATAGGGGTGGAGGAAGAACCATGAGAGTGTACTCTGAAGGATCGATGGGAGAGATAAGAGGAGAACCAGGAGAGGACAGAGCCCTGGAACCCAAAAGAGGACAGTGTGTCGAGAAGTAAGTTGTGATTGACAGTGTCAAAAGCGGCGGATAGGTCGAGGAGAATGAGGATGGAGTAATGACCTTTGGATTTGGCGAGGAGCAGGTCATTGCAGACTTTGGATAATGCCGTTTCTGTCGAGTGTAATGGGCGAAAGCCAGATTGAAGCGGATCGAGGATGGCATGAGAGGCGAGAAAATCAAGGCAATGACTGTGAACGGCGCGTTCAAGTATTTTGGAGAGGAAGGGTAGGAGGGAAATGGGGCGGTAGTTGGAGGGACAGGTAGGGTCGAGTGAAGGTTTTTTGAGGAGAGGTGTGACTACAGCATGCTTGAAGGTGTCAGGGACAGTTGCAGTGGAGAGAGAGAGAGGTTGAAGATATGACAGATGGAAGGGTGATAGTAGGAGAGATGGTGTTAAGTAAGTTGGTGGGGATGGGGTCTGAGGAACAGGTGGTGCATTTTGAGGAGGTGAGAAGATGGGCGATTTCCTCTTTGGTGATATCAGGAAAAGAGGAGAAGGAGGCCTGGGTTGGTTGGTTGAGGGAGTGGGTGATAGGATGAAGAGGAGGAGAAGGTTTAGTGGTGAATTCGAGGTTGATCTTCTGGACCTTGTCCCGGAAGTAGTCAGCCAGTGATTGAGGAGAGAGTGAGGGGGGGGGGTGGGAGCAGAGGGCACTTTGAGGAGCGAGTTGAGGTTGGCGAAGAGACGAGGGTTAGAGCTGAGGGAATTAGTCAATTGGGTGTAATAGTCCTGTTTGGCGAGAAATAGGGAGGACTGGAAGGAGGATATCATGAATTTGTAGTGAATGAAGTCAGTATGGGTGCGAAATTTCCTCCATAGGTGTTCAGCTGATCAGGTGCAGGAGCGAAGGTAACGGGTGCAAGGGTTAAGCCAGGGCTGGGGATTAGTGCACCTTGTGGGACGGGAAAGTTACTTGTTCTAGAGTAAGTTGCAGTTCTGTTTCAGTCTGTGTCCTCAGATGTGTTCCAGTCCGTGTTCTAGTCTGTGCCTTCAGTCTTGTTCCAGTTTGTGGCTTTAACCTCGTTCCAGCAGCCGCACAATGCAGAGGTAGTCAGAGAAGGAGAAAATTCAAGGTTCACCACAAACAAATAAATATTGACCCAATTTGGCCAAGTTTCAGCACTTATGCTTTTGTAAGGGGGTCAACAATTGCTCCAATGTTATAACCACCCTTATTGGAAAAAATAAGCTAAATGAGTCCACAAATGTCAAACAAATAAATCTAACACAAGAGTGGACTGTCAGTACACTATAACAAGAGGAAAAGATTCAAATGGATGACTTTGCCTTTTTTCTAGACGACACCTGGTTCCACCCAGTGAAGAAGCATTGGTGAAACGGATGCCTGTCGGGTTGGAATATTCCCAGATAAATGTCACTGCAACAATAATTTTGTTTGCCATTTTAAAATGTGAAGATGACTAGAAGCATAACGTTGTTTTTTAATTGCTAAAGTTTATAGTCTGTTTTTTGAGGTTTCAAGTTGTTTGAATATATTCATTACGAAAAGCTAAAAAATGATAAAAAAACAAATGAGGTAGGATATTTTTGGTCATTGATTGATATTAATCACCGTCTTGGTTGGTGTTCTAACCCAGAAGTAACCTTTGATACTTAAGACCGTTTCCTTCTGTTATAGTGAACTGGCAGTTCACTCTTGTATTAGATACATTTGATTAACTTTTGTGGACTCATTTAGCCTATTTTTTTGCTTATATCTTTAGGATGGCTTCAAGTTCTTGGTGTACAGGATTTAGCTTCACTACTGAAGTTGCATAGAGTTTACTAACTGGTTCATCTGATTTTTTCTACTTCAATCAGTTCTAATTTGGACACTGAGTGGGAGATTGCACTGACACATTTCAAATCATCTATCCATTTAGAGCTCAATAATGTGACTCTTGTTGAATATTGCAAACTTGAACATGAATCTCAGTCTGTTATTAAGGAGGTGCTTGACTCTAGAGAAAGACCACATGATGTTGTTTCTGATTTTTTTTTAATAAGAATGGGAGAATTTAGCATTGTGTGAAATCTATTTTCTGTTCTCAGATGACATCTATCTACAGATATCAGGAGTAATGATAGAGGCAACTTTTGCCCCAACTTTGGCCAATTTATACATGGCTGAATTTGAAAGAAACTGGATATTATCTTCACTTTTTCATTGAAAAATCTTTTTATGGTGTCGGTACATAGATGATATATTAATGTTATGGTGTGGTGATGATATCACTTTTTCAGCTTTTGTCCAGTGGTTAGATTCATGCCATGAAACCATTCAGTTCACATCATCTGCTTCAAGAACGGTGATTCAGTATTTAGATGTGCAGATTCAACAGAGGAAGGTTTTGTTATAAAGGTTTTTGTTAAACCCACAAACAAAAACTACTTCCTGTAGTTTTGGCTTGTTTGAATGCAAGTGTTCCATCAGGAATCGCTCGCCAGTAGAGACCGTTTTCATCAGCATTGAAAATGTCACGAAGTGCAAACTCGTTCAAGATGGTAGGAAGAACTGAAACAACCCAATATTCAGCACCAAAGTCATCAGGGTCTTGTTTTTCACCATGCTGTTTCTTGAATTTTATGTTGTTCCTCTCCTTCCATTTTTCCAACCATCCAACAGTGGCTTTGAATTCAGTTAGTCCAAGACTTTAAGATAGCTGATTAGCTTTCTGCATAAACAGTGGACCACCGACAGGAAACTGCTCCTGACTTGAGAAAACCACCGAAGAAGAGCATCTTCTACCTCCTCAGCTTTTCCCGCCCGTTTTCGTTTCCACTGTGGATTTGTATTGTTTTGCCAGTCTTCCAGAAGCTGGTCTTTCTGCTTCAAGATATGTGAAATTTGACTGGGATTGACACCATATTATTTAGCAGTAGATGCTTGACTTTGTTTGTTTTCTAATTTTTTAAGAACTTCTATTTGTTCAGCCAGTGTTAAAGTCTTTCAGTTGTGCGATGATGACGATGACTCCAGTGTACACTCTAACAACTTTCTTTTGCTTATTCTGCCTGTGGCAGTTAACCAATGAGATTTCAAATTTACCGCCCCTTTGTCACGTGCCAATCGACTTCCAAATTCCATGCGTGCACTTATGTGGAGTCTTTGCTGCAGAGGAACGGTCTTAAACCATGCATATAAGCGAATCCTGCACTTATCAGTGGTGCGCTAAACCGTCCCCATAGAAATTGATAGCGCCAAAAAGGGACCGAAGTACAGCATGCAGTTAAACAGAGCATGCGCTTATCCAACATGCACTTAAATGGAGTGCACTGTATATCTGAAGAATAGAATGTATTGCTGCCATCCCATACTGTATGTTTACTGCAAAATTTAATGTGTGGTAAGTGCAAAGCCTCTGTAGGAAATGAAGAGTGTGGCCTACACCTGTCTTGCATTTATTGCACAGGGCAGTCAGTTAATGCAGCATAGGAACCATGTTATATGTAGTTCCAAATAGCGTAGGATCACCAGTGGAATCAGGAACTACAAGCAAAGTGGAGCAGCCCACCATAAATCAATAAATAAGAAGTACTGTGACAGTGCGCCCACTGTCACTTACCCTGATGCTACTTCCCACCCCCAAATCCCTGATGTCACTTTCAACCCCCAATGCCAACCAAATACCCCAAAATGCCAATTCCCACCTCCCTCATCAGATTCCAACACCCTGATGTCAATCCAGTACCCCCTGATGCCATGTCCCACCCTCTGATTAGATCCCTAATCCCAAAGCCAATCCTGTCCCAGTGATGCTAACCCCAAACTCCCTGATGGCAAACCCAACCCCCCAATCCAACAACACTACCCCTGACATAAAGTCCCAACCCCTGACAGAAACCTATGGCCCCCAGATCCCTCCCCTCCGCATCCTCCAGCCGGTCAACATTGGTAGGACAATAAGCCAAGGCAGTAGTGATCCTCCTTCACTGCTGCCCAGGTTGACTCCTGAATATAAAATGACACCAAACACCCCTAACAGTAATTTAGCAGTACTACCACTACAGATCATCCTTCCATAAAGTGATCCTAACCTGTGGTACTGAGTTAATGCTGGCTAGTGACTCCCTCAATAAATTAAGCTGTGGTAAAATAGGGCACTTTGGAAATTATTGAGTATGTTTGGAAGCTTGAACTGTATGAGAGGCAGGTGACTTTAGATGTGTGGGGCTTGGGATCTATTTGAGGTGTGTAGGGCAGTGTTTCCCAAGTCTGGTCCTGGAGTACCCCTTGCCAGTCAGGTTTTCAGAATATCCACAATGAATATGGGTGAAAGAAATTTGCATATAATGGAGGCATTGTATGCCAATCAAGTTCATGCATATTCATTGTGCATATCCTGAAAACCTGATTGGCAAGGAGTACTAACTGGTGTAGGGGATTTTGGGATATGTGAGGGATGTATTTTGGATGAGGTATTTTTGCATGGGTGCAAGGTAGTATATGTGTGTGTGTGTGTGTGTGTGTGTGTGTGTGTCTGTCTGTGATCTGTGTTTCTGTGTTTGAGGGCTGTAGTGTGTAATTATTTCCCACCCCACTCCTCATGATGTGTCCTTATTCTTTCTCTTATACTCCACCCATATCCCAATCTCTTTTCCTCCTCTTCCCTCTCTTTTTTTTACATTTTATTTAAAATTTGACCACTTTTCCTTTCTGCTTACAAACCAGTTTGCAACAAACCAAAAGACAATCATAAAACAAACAAACAAACAAACAAACAAATAAATATAAAAACCAATAAAATTGAGGCTGCATATCTAAAATAACTTAAAAACCAGACTCGAGCATACAATTACTTGAAGTAAAAGTCAATGCAAATGGTCATGCCTTACACATGTTACAGTAAATGTACAGATCATCAAAAAAAATGTCAATCCTAATGGTGTAGAGTTCCAAAGAGTAAGATCAGTATGAGAAAACACACTATACCTCATTCTCATGACGCACATTATACGATCTTCAGCAAAAGTGTTCAGGAGACTGACCACTTTTGTTCTACCAAAATCATGCTCCAGCAAGAAAGTTATATTCTTTGCACCAAGCTCTTTTTAAAGTGCCTGCAGTGTGATTTCATTAAAGCCCTTATTTAGATTTTGTATCCTACGCACTCCTTCCTGAATTCATAATAGATATGAATGTAATCAGTGTACATTAAATATTTGAATCCTGCAAAAACAATGTAAAGGGTGTTCTAAGTGTAGAATACTAGTTTAGTGCACATTCCATACCAAACTTTGGGGTCCTTTTACAAGTGAACGCTAACAGATTTAGTGTGCACTAAATGTTGTGCAACACACAGGAATATGATGAGTTGTATGGCATTTAGTGCAGGCTTAATCTGTTAGCACACTTTAGTAATGGAATCCCTTTGAGCAAAAGCGTTTATGCCTGCAAATGCAGGTATTCTATAACACTGCACTTAATTTCTGGGAATGTCTCTTACACGCACATGCCTGTCCTATGGCCACACCCCCTTTGGAGTTATTTGCTATGAAATTTAGACATGTATGTTATAAAATAGGGTGTAGGGCATATCTGCATGTAGCTCCTAATTACTGCCATTAAAGTACTTGGGGCATATTTAACTGCAGATCAAGAGGTCCTAGTTTCAAATCCAGGTGCCCTCTTACATGCAGGTAGAAGTATTTTCAAATTAGGAGTCACCACCCAAGAAAAGAATCTAGGTGTCATCATTGATGATATGTTGAAACCCTCTGCTCAGTGTGCAGCAGCAGCAGCTAAAAAAGCAAATTGAATGTTAGGATTTATTAGGAAAAGAATGGAAAACAAAGCAGAGAATGTTATAATGCCTTTCTATCACTCCATGCTACAACTACACATCAAATACTATATGCACTTCTAGTCACTACATCTCAAAAAAAGATATAGCAGAATTAGAAAAGGTACAGAAAAGAGCAACAAAAATGATAAAAGGGAGGAGACGATTTCCGTATGAGGAAAGGCTAAAGCAACTAGGGCTCTTCAACTTAGAGAAGAGATGGCTGAGGGGAGATATGATAGAGGTCTATAAAATACTGACTGGAGTGGAACACGTAGATGTGAATCGCTTGTTTACTATTTCCAAAAATATTGGGACTAGGGGCCACATAATGAAGATATTAAGTAGTAAATTTAAAACAAACCAGATAAAATATTTCTTCATTCAACGTGTAATTAATCTCTGGAATTCGTTGCCAGAGAATGTGGTAAAAGCAGCTTAGCAGGGTTCCAAAAAGGTTTGGATAGTTTCCTAAAAGAAAAGTTCATAAGCCATTATTTA